>NW_026606731.1:0-15000 GCF_029890125.1 Rhinichthys klamathensis goyatoka | reverse complement strand
ACATGCCCTGATTCTTTTTTTGACATTACTTGAATCCCTCAACCATAGCAAAACCGTTTGAGATATTCAATATCTGTTCACAATTTAGCATCTTCAATGTATTTTCATCATGTTGAAAAAGTTTGGCATGAATAAAATAAACTACTTAGGAGGAGTAGCTAAAAACTCAGAATCTGAAATCCACATTCAAACCAAAATATCTGACTTCCTGTTGGTCGTAGCTAATTACGGTAAATTAGAAAGTTGTCCGGCTCGAAGAGTACAATATACATATCGAGTTTTGTTACTGTAGATAAAACTAACCCCCCCACTTTTGTCAAAAGCATTTAGGAAGTGACACACTTCCTGCTGCCAGTTGGTGGCGCTATAACTTTGACTCACAATAGTCACATCCATGTGATCGGGCTCTTACAACGAACACACTGTTGAAGTTTCATCAAGATCAGTTAATGTATGCAGTAGTTATGACACACTTCCTGTTTCACGTTTCTCGCCATAATTTTGTTTCCTCGCCACGGCCAAACCGTTCGAGATATCAAAAATCCCCTCGCAAACTTTCATCCTCAATGTCTTGACTTCATGCTGACCGAGTTTCGTGCCGTTTGTTTGAATTCTCTAGGAGGAGTATTTCACATTCCATTGCGTGTGTTTTACCAACAACCCTAAATAGCCGACTTCCTGTTGGGCTGGGGTAAAAAGTAAGAGTGTGAAGTATATATGAAACGAGGAGATCTACATGTGTACCGAGTTTCATATTATTACATGCAAGCGTGTTTGATTTATGGACCATGTTTTCGGACCCCGTTCCAGGGGGCGCTGTCGAGCCCCCCTGCCACGCCCGGGTACCATCTTCAGCCCGGCCCTGATGGCCGCGGGTTCTGACATGTGTGCAAAGTTTCAGGAGTTTTTGAGCATGTTAAGGCCTCCAAAAGTGTCCAAAAGGTAGCAGAAAAATAATAAGAATAATAATAATAATAATAATAATAATAAATAATCCTAAGGAAAACAATAGGGCCTTCGCCCTTTGGGCTTGGGCCCTAATTATAGGCTATCTCATAGAGTCAGTGGGAATCCTGGTTCTTTAAGGATAAAGGGAAAAAAATAGGGCTGAGTGTGTGCATTAAAACCTTGATTTTTAGTTGTTTTGGCTTATTTTAAATCATTTTCAGTCATCCTGTTTGAGAACCACTTCTCAGAGTGTGTTTTTGGCGTGTTGCTAGGAAGTTCTGGCTGGTTACTAGTTATTGGCTTACTGACTAAGTTAAAAGAGCCCACTTGATATCACTATACTATGGTCTCTAGATATGGCTTGGTTCATTCCTTTAATGTAACGGATAGTTCACCCAAAAATGGAAATTCTGCCATCATTTACTCCAAAACTTTATAAAAATATTTTTTAAAAGATATTCCGAAGAATCAACTGTTTTTGTCCACACAATGAAAGTCAATTGGGTCCAAAATAACACTATACCCTGTTGACTTTCATTGTATGGACAGAATTGTAGCAATAAACAGACTGAGTGCAGGACAAGATACATGTGGAAGTGTAATATGCGGTTATGGCTTTGTTAAAATCCCTAGCTCTATGATTGAGCTATAATAATGATCATGCTTGCCTTAGCAAACACCAGTGATGCATCTTAAAAAAGACTTGCCTCACTTGTCAGACTAGTTCTTGAAAATGGACTGGGTACATTCTTTTCTAAATGTTTGGAAATATTGATTTAGTCACATTCTTAGTTCTTACATTTTAACATCATAAATATAAATACTTGCTCAAATACACAGGAGATGGGCATTTGAATTAGGGTCACAGCTGTTAATAAGGCATGGGAACTCAGAAGAAGAAGAAAAAACAGCCCATCTCAAAGAAAGCAGGAAGAAAAAAAACCTCTTAAACATTAGCTACTGGCCTGGAAATAATAGAGGCTGAATCACAGCCCAGGGGGATCGGGTGATGCTAAACCAGTTGGAGTGATTGACTCAGCACTCACGCTTGCAGTAAAAGGTGAAAGAACTCATGTTTGGTTAGGAGGAAATGTTTTGAGTTTTTAGGGAATTACTACAGAGACAAGCCGAAATGTGTTGACGCCACAGGATGTATGACTAATGAGAATAAAAACTAAATTAAATACTCAAAATCATAGATTAAAAATGCATTTTTAACAGCATTTTGGAGTTTAACAACTAAATTGTGTAGTTTTTTCATACATTTTGAGTCTAAATAATATTTGCTACACTAATTTCCCATTTTCGATTCATTGTGCAAAACATCTCTGCTTAGAAACGAATTGAAAGCAAAGGCACAAACTTTAAATGACTGGAGGATTGCTCTGAACATTCATCGTGCGTGGGGTTATGTTTGTTTCACAGCATTTCAGTGGCATTTGGAGTTAAAAGAAAGGTCACTGATGCCCTGGTAGGGCTTTCAGCTTGGATCTTACTCCGATTGACCTTTCGACAGTGGTGTTAGTTTCAGGATTTTGAAAGTTCTCCCACACCAACCCTGTTCCCTGTAGTTATCCGTAACCTTATCAGGAAAAGCACTGGCTTGCATGACCAGCTCTTAACCTGTTGTGTGGGTGTACAGGACACTATACTGATGGTAATGTTGAGGTTTGGTAATAGAAGAAACGTATAGTTGCCATCCTTGGTGTTGTTAAGATGGTAAGTTTAGACTGAATCCCACCAAATACTATTGTAATTTAGTTTTGGTCACACCATGCCTCTTTACTTTGAATATATCTTAGTTTTTTTAATATTCTCAATTTTTTCACCCTCATGTCTCTTCAAAACCTGCATGATTTTCTGTCTTCTGTGAAACACAAAATAAGTCCACCGGTTGCTTTTCCCAAAAAAATTATCCAAAAGCACTAATCATAAAACTGATCCATATGACTGAAATTCTGATCTTTTCAATTAATTTGATCTTATTTGACTTTGATCAAGTTCACATTGTTAAAATGCGTCTAAACGTTTCGTACATTAACCAGACATTCCTATTTATCTCACAAACATGGCAAATTGGGGTTTTTTGTGAATTTGCATCAAATCACTGCCTTTTTCCTCATTTGGTGGGTGGCAGGTTTCAAGCTGGTTTGGCATTGGTAAATGATTTACTGGAAGTATCTGAAAATTACCCTTGGCCTATTTTGTATTGCACCAAGCCACAACAAAGGGAAGTGAAGATTAAATCATTTTCGGAACACAAAGGTGCACACCATAAATAATAGATTGCATTATTTCAGCTACCCCATTTCCTTTTAGAGAAAACATCATGTACACGTTACAACGCTGCCTAATTCAAGCAGATAAATAGTGGCTGTTAATGCATGAAAATGAAATTCAGCATTAACAATCACCATCTTTATTCTAATTTAAAGGGCTTTGATAACATATCTGTGAAAATAAAAGACATTACGAGTAAAAAAGACTGAAAATAAGTGCACGTTTGTGCGGGTAGTGAATATTTTCAGTTTCCAACAAAACTTGTTAATTATTCAACAAGAGAAATAAGCAGAGTTATTCATCATTGTGCAACAATTCGGATACCACATGACAACTTACAGTGTTTGACTTTTTCGTTTTTAACTCATTGCGACCTCTATGAAAATGATGGATACAGCGCGGGTGCGAGCATGGGCGTGTCGTGATGCACGAGTGACTGATTACCATGGAAACGTGAAAGTCACGTAGGCTATGTAGATAGACTATATTGACTCTTTGAATTTTAAATCTGGATGTATACACATTGGCCCACTTGCCCTATGAAAAACATCCCCCGCGCAATCTACGCCCATACAGCTGTCTGGCCTAGATTGACAGCTGCTGAGTAGAATGGGAGACGAGACAATACTTTGATTTTTTGCTCTATAAGATAATGATTGTCTGTGTGAACCTGCATGCTATGCCAATGCCACCCTCTGATTTCATCACAGTACTCATTTAGTATGACTTCTAATGTTTAGGGATGGCTTAGCAAGGGATTCATTGTTTATGTGGTGGGCAGTCAAGTAAGAATGCATCTGAAATCTTTTACAAGAGCAGGTCACAATTGTGAGTTTACTTTTATTCAGCCTTGGATAAGGTCTAATTGTAAATGCTCTGTTCACACTATTTATTCATTTATACATTAAAGGTGCAATGTGTAAAAATTTTGAGTATCTATTAACAGAAATGCAATATCACATCCATAACTATGTGTTCAGTGGTGTATAAAGAACTTACTTCATAAACCTTAATGTTTTTATTACCTTAGAAAAAGGCATTTATATCTCCATAACCGCGGGCACCCCCTTCTATGAAGGTCGCCATATTGTGACGTCATGTTTCTACCGTAGCCGACAGCGAACAAACAGCGTTACAGAGCGCGTTTCGTCACTACATTGAAAGAGAAGCCGCAGAAAGCTAGAAGCTAGCCATAGACACAGTGAGTAGTGACTTTTCCCTTGTCAGTGGTGTAATCCAACTAAAATATGTAGTTGGATTGTTTCATGTAACTTAGTTCTTCTCCCTCGCTGTGTTATGGCTTTGCTATGTGGGGATAAATGTGCTGGTTACGTTCGTGAGACAGCTGATTAGTAGGCTACTCTTGTCATTGACCGTAAAACAGTAACATGAATCACCAACCCGTCGATCGCGGTCGACAAGTCGATCTTGGAAGCATTTTAAGTCGATCGAGTTTCCAAAATCAGAGAAAAAAAGCCTATTGTGTGTAGTAAATGGTGTCTAGGGGATGCGGAGGCGCGCGCGCTGTTACAGTCATTTTTGCCGCACGCACCTTTGGGCTCATGCGGACGCGTCCAGTATAAACAAGGCTTAACGCTTTAACCAGCTCAGCCACAGTAACAGCTCATATTAGCCAGCTAAACTTTTACTACCCTGTTAGAAAAAATATATAGTTGCATAGTTTCATGTGGTTCTTCTCCCTCGCTGTATTATGGGTTTGCTATGTGGGGAGAAATGTGCTGGTTACGTTCGTGAGACAATCAGCTGATTACTATTATTATATTATCTATTAAGACCCTTCATCCTCACCTGACTATGGCTTTGTAAACTTTATCCATGATATGGTTTATAATGGACTGTGGTACAGAAACTTGGTTTACTCTGGCTATTCTCTGCTGTCTCAGACGACGATGTTTGTCCCGTTTTAGCCACCGTAGCTTCTTCGAAAGGGAGGGGTGAGCAGTGGGCTGAGCCCGTAGTGCAAACTCGCAACCGAACCGCTAGATGTCGCTAAAAATCACACACTGCACCTTTAATGATGCATTCCAATTTTAGTTTTTCATAATTGTTTTTAAATAAATGTAATAAATGGTGTTTTCACTCAAAAATTTGCTAGGCTAGTAAATTTCACAAATAATTACAAGAAACGACAAGTAAAACATTGAATTAAAACTTAAATAGTATTTTCTTGTAAAACATACTCCAACAATCTTTGTTTTATTTACAGCGTTGAAAAATCATTTTCTACAGTGTAGTAGATAATAGTTTTAACAAGCAGATAAATATCGAGAACCAAAAATGTGAATGAAAAGAGTGACTTGTCCATAGAATCATGAAGCCTGCTTGATTCAGGATATGTAAACTGCATTAAAAAAGTGATGTTTAAATGTAAAGGCCTGTTCACAAATTTTTGGTGTGATACATTTGGTGAGATAAACATTTCAAAGGTGCAGTCACATTTACATTTTTAGTGGTCACCCTAGACGGGAGTCATAAATGGAACATTGCACAGCACTTTGTGTACTAGAGTAACCAGGGTATTTCATCATTTCCATAAGTGCCTATGAGAGAGTGGAATTTTATTTTCATTCAGCCTGTCTGACATTTGTTGCACATTGGTTCGAATAGACAAATTGAATGCGAAATTCAGACCAGATTTTCTTGCCAAACACATTCATGTTGGTGTGAACCAGGCCTTAAATGCAGTAGCGCCTCAATGCAGTACATGAGATCCACGGGGAGGAGTCGAATCAAGATCCAAGGGGTGGAGATAGGTAGGATTAGGGGTGGGTTTAGGGATTAGGGGGCGGAGATGGGTAGGTTTAGGAATATGTAAGGTGGGAGGAGTTGGATCTGGATCCGACTCCTCCCCGTGGATTTCATGTTCTGCAGTGAGGAGCATCTCCTTAAAATGTGACTCTTTCTCTCCTCACAGGAAGAGGATATGCCAGAGGAAGTGAACATTGACGAGCTACTAGATCTACAGCGTGATGAAGAAAGGATAGAGAAGCTTAAGGTATCTGCTCTCTGAAAATACTGATGAAGAAACAATCAGAGTTGCTTGTCACATGTATGTGGTGTATATATTTTAACTAGCATTAAAGGAACAGTTCACCCAAAAGGAAATCATAATGAACTTTTATATGCAAATTCTTTCATCTTTTTGTTTTTCTTCTCATTTTCTGTTCCACATACGATTGAAAGCCATAGGGTTTGGGGACAACATGAATATATTCCTTTAACCAGCTAGATCTTTTTGGTCAAGCTCATACCAGCAGCCAATGGCGCCACCAGGGGGTGGCCAGGGGTGGCCACGGCCACCCCTGGCCGACTCCTGGCCACCCCACTGGCCACCCCAATGGCCAGAATAAAATTTAGTAGCATCAGTTATGCATTTCATAAATAAGTAAAAAATATTCTGTGTCGTGACGTGCTTTTTGAAGTGCCAAATTGTTACAGTATTCTGTGACAGCAGCTTTTTGATGTGTCTTTGCCACGTTTTGACAAGCAGGGATACAAACAGCGCGCCTCCCGCTTTTTTTTTTTTTTTTACGTCAGTTTGGGTGACAAAGTCATCTGAAGTCATTCCATAGCTTAATGTGAGGGACAGAAGTCTATTTACATCATTAAAGTATATGGAAACTCCTTTTCCCTTCTCTGCGGCTGTCAATCACTTTTCCATTCATACTCAAACAGCGCGCGCGCCTCTTGGATGCACGGTAAAACTCTCTCCAATATGATATATTCACATTATAATGCATGATCTGTAGATAAAAGGCTGTAGATTTGCATAAAATTACTTTATTTTGTTGGAGTTTGTTGTTGTTTTTAAACGACTCACTACCGTGTGCTTGCTAGATCATCACACACACATCACAGGGACTATTAATCGACATCAAACGCACAATAACTGGAATATAAAACTGAAACAAAGGAACAAATCGCACTAGGATTTGTGCGCTCGACATTTCTTCGCTTTGTGACGTGAACTTATAAATGCGCACTTATGCAGCGCAGCGCTGCACACATAGAGTCACCATGTTGCTTTGAGCACATCATTCTGCACCCGTGATGCGCATACAGGTGTGTGCGCTCTGTTTTTCATGTTATCATGGGTTTGAGCACTGAAATATTATTAAAAGCCAATATATTTTGTTATACCTAGCCTGCTCAATACATTTAAAATAAGCATAATTTAATTGTATATTATTTCTTTGTAGTGTAGGTTATATTTCTGAATTCTTGACATTAATATATAATTATAAAATTGTGAAATGTATGATTGCCTGATTGAATTTTATAAGAGAACTAATAGTAATTTGTTTTTTATTACCATATTTAGATTTTATAAAATTACTGTGCAGATTTTTTCAAGAATTACTTTTTGCTGCTGATTTATACACTCATTAAGTTTATTAAAAATTCATAGTACATTTATGTAATATTTAAAGGTGTATTAACTGTAATCTTACACTGCAAAATAATAACTTAAAAAGGATTAAATTCATCACAATTATGTAAGTATCTGGAAATTTGCCGTGGGGCGAGGGCCCTTATATATATATATATATATATAATATATATCATTATATATAATATATATTAGTAGGGCCCTACTAATATCATTAGTAAGCTAACATTAAATATAACACAATAAACCAAAGTATATAAGTAGGAGTTTCCTTAAGTCTTTCTGATAGTTTTCTACAGGCCGGTTTACTACAACAGTAGAATACAATTCTGAAATTATGGTTTATAGTTTTGGTGTGCCACCCCAAGATTTTAAGTGGCCCCATCTGGCCACCCCTATGAAAAATTTCTGCAGGCGCCACTGCCAGCAGCAAGAGCAGAATCAAACCAGCATAAACCATCCTGGACTATAAATTCATTTTCAACAGGGAAGAGATCTGTGTCACGCTTTTTATCAAATCTCTTGATTTCTTTTTCTTACAGGACATCCTTCATACCTGCAGTAACAACACAGAAGTAAGCTATTTTTATTCTATCACACAATTTGAATTAAACATCTCTCCTTTTTAAACAAAGCTGTTCTGTCCTTTTTTTGCACATAGTTTAATTTTTTTAACAAAATAACCCCCTGCAGTGTTTGACACAATGGTAAATCACTGTCACACTCTAGGAAATAGTGACTGACAGTGTTGAGGAATAGACAAAACTCTCATGTTTTGTGTTAAGGGATAACACATGTTTTGATTAAATGAAATAAAAAAAATCTGGCACTAGTTAAACATAGCCTACTATAATGCAATATTTGATGCGTTTTGCCACCAAATGATGTAGTTACAACAACTACCAGCAGGGACTAACTAACATATGCTAACCAGCCAAACCTTCACTTCTGTTCGACAACTCGTCCTCTGCTCCCCTCTATTGACAAATTTGATATTGACAAGTCAATAATTTTAAAAGCTTTTCTGGGGCTGTTCTTCGTACATGGATTAATCATTTATTTTGGATTTGACATGTTGACGATTTGACATGATCCAGGATTATTAGGTTCTTCGAATGTCAAAGTTTGCTCATAGCAAAAATGTCCGTAAGCCCAAACAGGACCAGGCTTATTTCACATACACAAGTTTTGACTGCCTGTCCAAGCCATTGCTACTTTCTTAAAAGAGCCCCCTATTTAACCAGGGACATTAATAATTCAAAATAAAAATGGAAATATGTTTTTATATATAATAATTTTAAAATTAATTAGAAACTAATTATAATGTTGTGAAGTCTAATTATAATGTCCAACTTTTCTCATTGAGAGATTTATTTGTGAGGGAATAATAATCTCATAATTGTATTGGATCCTTAGACACATTACATACAGTTAGTTTGAACCATGCGTAAATCTGAACGCTGACAGCTATTATACGGGTGGCTTGATGAAGTGCAGGAGATGCAGATAGCTTAAAAAAAAGGTTGTGCCATATTTTATTGACCCTTAAGAAGCTTTATCCGCATCATGTGTAAAATGAAATTAATTGCTAATTACAATAGGCTACTGAAAAAAAGTGTAAAGCCTCTAAAAATACTAGAAGAACTTGTGAAAAATGGAAATAATTGGGTATAAGAAACATTGACACATTTCATTTATCGATTTTAAATTTTATGTCATTTTGCCTGCTTGACTGTTTCCTTTTTTAAATTATATGATGTCATAATGTTACTGTGTTGATGCCAGCCAATCGCTTACATTGCTGATCATGGTTTGAGTATCAATATATATATACGTATATATATATATATATTAATGCCCTTTCCAATGATCACATGCACAGTAATATCAACTTCATCCAGATATTTTAATCAAATCTGCAAATTCACTTGAAGAACCAAATTATCCATAGATCAATGATCACAATTAGAAGATCTGGCATCTGTCAAATCAAGTGAATTATGAAGATCGGAGCCCAGGGGCCGGTTGCATAAACTTCTTAGACTATAGTCTTACAAGTTAGTCATCTAATTTGTTTCTTCAAGACTGGTCATAGCTTTTTTAAATCTGTTACATAATAGGGTAGATTGGTTTGATTTAGGCCTAATTTATTGCTAGTTGGTCAGACTAGTTCTTAAGACACCGTCTTAACTTGGTCACCGTCTCAACTGGCCCCAGGTCTTATATGGTTTACAAGTTGCTTGTTTTCATTCAGTTACTACTCTGTTGACACATTCCATCATGTCTTTCGGTATAAAGATTCTTCTATGATGTGCTTTTCCTCCTCATCTTCATCAGGTTTTTATCACAGAATTGGTGAATAAACTTCACGGTTTGCAGAAACAAGAAGATCTCCACAACAATGGCATTGAACATCCCCAGCTTCACGTCTTCCCTGACCGCCAGGGCTCTTCTGACACTGAGAGACTCTGAGCACCTGCACATCTACGGCTGGTCAGTCTCCTGTATCAAAACATCAGCAGCACTTCTGTAAAATATAGACAGGTTGCTGACTTCAGTTTGTATAGTAACAAAACAATACAAAACGTATAAAAATATTTATGTAAAAAAAAAAACTCAGAGTAAAAAACTGAGTGACTGAGCACAGCATGGACCCTTTACAAGTTGTCATCATTATTTTGACATTTTTAAACAGTGAAAAATGAGACTTGTTTGTTAAAACATATGTACTTCCCATAACATATAGCCTATTTGTTAATTTAACTATTTCTACCAGATCCTTTACAATTACATTAATTGGTATAACCCAATTTAGTCAGTGTTATTCTGTAATATTAAACCATTTATTTGACTTTAATGTAAAACATTTTTGGTTACCTGAGAAGAACAATCTTTACAGTACATAATATCCTTTTAAAAATAGTTTTCCCTTAGAAATATTGACCCCTGTGAAGGATTTTTTAAAAGAAATATCTGGGTTTTTAGATTATAATGAGTTCATGGGTTTTCCAGTAATGGACCAAATGATTTTTGTCAGGATGCTTTTTAGATTTCAAATCAGTAATTCCCTGTTGTGTTGTTTATATCTGTGAATTAGATTTTGTAGGATTAAATTATTTTTCTGAAAAACTATTGAATATCACTGATGAATTTATGATGCTTGATTAAAAATTGACAGCTTATACTTATGCCCAGTAGATATGAAGGACTTGGATAAAGACTGGTTTGTGACAAAACCATGAGGTATTGTTCATATGTTTGCTGCTACTATATTAACTACTCAAGCTGGTCAAATTTACTTCACATTTTGAAGGAATTTTCTAGTTTTCTCTTACAGCTCTGTATTTAGTTTGTTTGTTTGTACAGTGCCAGAGTGTCAGCAATTTCTCTTATCATGTTTCTTTATGTATCATGTTTTCATTTTCACTTGCTTGCAGTTAAGGGTTTTTGAAATCCACATTCCAGTGCACATCTCATTTTAAACATTGGACAGAAATAATAATAAAAAAAAAAATCTTTTGGTGAATATTTCAAGTTCTCCTGTTTGTTTTATTTTAAAATGTTGTATCTATAATGATATGAAATTAAGCAAAAAGTAATTATGGGCTATTGCTTTTGGAATCCCTTTGTTAATATATAACATATATAACCCATTAAATCTTTGTGAAATAAAATAATAATAAATCTACTATATGTATTCAGTTAATTATTATTATTATTATTATGTTTACTAAAGTACTTAATATGCCTAGCTTTATGGTTTTGCAACTTTAATATTCTACCTTTTAATTTCACACATATAATCCAATTTAAATAATGGTGGATGTATGAGTTTGTGAAACATGTATTAGCTCCTTGAACCTTTTATTCAGGATATATTATGATAAAAATATGGATTGATCTATCTGACAAAAGATGTTCTGCTATCCTGTCAAAAAGTTTATTGAGAGTGACAGCAGAGGGCAGCATTGAATCTGTTCATATCAAGAATCTATTTTGGTTACACAAGCTATTGATGTTATTATATAACATGAATGACTTACAAACCAGTTAAGATTAATAATCGAATAACTATATAAATTCAGAAGAAGCTCTTATTCAGCTTTCATGAACAACCAGTAAATCAGCAATAATGCTTAGGCCTATTGAAAGATGGAAAAACATGAATGACGGGTTTAAACTCTGTACAAAGTTAATATTTTGTATTGTTAGAATGTAAAACACATGGTATATCAGAAGCATACCATGTCAACAGTGAGGCCTGTCAACAAAGGGGGAAACAAACATTGTTTTTTCAAGATAAAGCTGTGTGAATTCTTTCAAGCAGCAAAGTCATGCTTGTTCCCATGATGTAAACAACATAAATAGCATTCATTACCACAGTGGTGATCAAAGCCCTCTGTCTATAGATCCGTGGGTCTAATACAATGCCGAGTCTCGCTGTAAGAAAACAAACAAACTACCCCACGCAGAGACCATGCAGGTGCACTCATTGACCCTGGCACAGCAACCCAGCAAGTCTGCCCTGCTTACTTCAACCCACAGTTGGGAAAACACCTTCAGATGTGCTAGGCCTGTGAGGACGATTAGCATCAACAAACATGCTTCAGACAAAAGCCGAGCAGGACAGAGGACTCCTACTCATTCAGATCCCCTTCCTTCACGCCATGCACCAGTACTGACCAATCATGTTAGTCATAATGAGCACACATATCCATGCCAGTCAGTAAAGAATTCAACAGAAAAATACTGTACTGCATGCATCCACGATTCCCAGAGTAATTAGTGGAGTCATAGTGCCCATGATCCCAGAGGCCCAAGAGGTGGTGGGGGAAGCTCCGAGCTGGTGGAAAGGAAAGGGGATGGCCGGCTTCCTGAGGAAAAAGCATCGTCTTTTGCGCTCCAAAACAACTCAGGAAGTGACCATAGCTAGCCTCGGGCTTCAGACGTGCATTCAGTTGGACAGCAGCACATGTATAGTTAGTAACTCTCAAGTGGGACACTTACAGTTAATCCTGTCAAACCAACACACAAATACATACACAGATACTAAACCTCTGGGGCACTGGGATGTCCCTGCTCTGAGACTTTTAGGGATTTACCATCGCTTCACTTCCAAACAAGGTAAGAGGAACGTTTTTCTAGTTTGACAGGGCTTTCGGACATTTGATTAGTTCAAAATTCAAAATGACAAGTGCAGGAGTGTTTTCAACTTCAGTAGTAGTTGTAGTTTGGATGTCATTGGTTTCGGTTGTTTCACTGGGCAACAAAGGTTATTCTGATGTCTTGGTGAGCTGAGTGGATGTTGTGTAGGTCTCAATGTCAGTGATATAACATTAATGTTATTAAGGCCAAGTATACTTCATTCTCCACACTTTTTGTACACTTCTCGCATTAATCCACTCAAACAAAACTGGAAAGCCTTATTGATATTTATAGTTGTGAAATATGACTAAGTATTCTTCTTGATATATTTACCATGTCTGTGTTGTGATGCTACAAAACCATGTGTTCACATGTGGCAGTTACTGATTCACTTTCTGTGGATATCACATCTCAAAACAATGGCCAGAAATCTAGTCATGGTAATCAGATGGGTTTAAAAACAAACAAAAAAAAATAGTGTTAATGTTACCACAAACTGCATAAGTCTTCAAAATTGTGTGCAAAAAATAAATTTGCATTTATATGACACGGAAATTACTTTAAAAAATGAAAAACAGAAGTGTGATTTGACTTGAATAACAAGTGAACCATTATTTAATTCTGGCTTATATTTTATTTGTTCTTTTTTGTTGTTCATTTTCGAGGATTTGTTATTTTTCTTGTTTATCGAGGGCATCTGCCTTACTTGAACAGTTTCTACCAATTCACAAATGAATGTGCCATAGAGCAGTGGTTCTCACCCAGGGACCCGAGGCCCACTAGGGGGCCTATAAGCAAACATCCAGGGGGGCAAAATAAGTCTTGAAATTATTTCAGTTTAGTTATATTAACATATTATTTCAAATGCTGGAAAACACTACAAAAATAAAGATGTACAACATTAACTAACATCATATATTTGATTTTATTTATTTTTATTACATCAGAAGCAATGGAGGTACATATCAGCTTAGAGTGTCTTGGACAAAGGGGGTCCTTGGAGTCAAACAGGAACCAAAAAGGAACCACTACCATATAGTTTGATTGGACACGACCTTTAACCTTTTACACGACTACAATTAGTCTTATACTGTACAAGTGAGTGAAAACAACACCTGTACCAGGAACAGTAAACAAGACAGATGACAGAAAACACAGCCATGACACGACGACAACCATAAAAACCCAGGGAAAGGCAAAGCCTTCCTCACATGCTGAGTGACGTTTTCCCTCACAAACCTCTTAAATTAGCTTTAACCTGACCCCCCTCAATGTAAAAGGTAACACTTGTGACGTCCATCCAGTCCATTCCCGCTTGCAGATGCCCACACTACAGCGAAACGGAATCAGGATGCTACCAGCTAAAACGGGCCCTATAAAGGATAACCCCCTGTTCCTCTGCTGGCATTCACCACACTGGAGTGTGTCAGTAAGGCTGCTCCTGATTGCTCGCTGCTGTTTTAGTGACATGACATAGAGCCCTTCTCTCAGCACAGATCCAGAGGGCTTTTCCTGTGGTCCGTAAGGAGCCCCATTGCAGGATGCAGGCGGGCTATGATTGGACCATCCTCTGCTGACCCTTCACTCAGGTGCCAGCAAGAGGTTGCATAATAATGGTGACAAATAGGGATGTGAGCACACCACTTTGGGAGAGAAACCAAGAATGGTGTGCGTTGCTGTAATGACAAGCAGCAATGAAAAGATATTTGAAAAGATACTTTTAAAGGTGTAATCAAATGAGATCCTCATTTAAACAAACACAAGTTTTGTAGATTGTAACTTTTGGATTTTTTACAGCTCGCAGGGCTTTTGTGAAAACTAGGTTATACTTCTGCATTTTTGTGATCCCAGCCATGGATAGTCGGATCGACAGACGGTTATTAACAGAACAGTTATTGGAAGGGTAGGTTTACCCTTGAAAATGTGATCATACTATGTCTACTCTTTAAACTACATTATGGTAAAAATGGAACACTATGGCAGCAACTCTTATGTACGCGTCAGCGTTTGCTTCATGGTGTTGGGCAGAACTGACAGAATCCTTCACTGGAAACCGAAAGTAACTCACTCCTGCCAATCATTTACTCTTTGAATTCTTGCACTCGGGAACAATACAAAAGGTTTGCTAAGAAGTATTTCCTACTTTAGCTTGGAGATATTTGACTCTGGAAAGCGTATAGCAGACCATGGATGGCAACATGGCCATGGCATTATGG
>NW_026606730.1:835000-845000 GCF_029890125.1 Rhinichthys klamathensis goyatoka | reverse complement strand
ACTCTCACACACACACACTCTCACACACACACACACACACTGACTCACACACTCTCACTCACACACAAACCATCATCTCATCACGACGTTGACTCGTCGATCACAACTCTCTCATACAGCTACTCACTATCTCACACTCACTCACACACTTGCTCTCTCCTCTCCTACCTCACATCTCTCTCCTCTCTCATATCTCTCTCTCTCTCTCTCTCTCCTCTCCTCTCTCTCTCTCTCTCTCTCTCTTCTCTCTACTCTCTCTTCTCTCTATCTCTCTCTCTCTCTCTCTCTCTCTCTCTCATCTCTCTCTCTCTCAGGTCTTCGGGTGGAGTGGTGGATGCGGGTCCAGACTATCAGAAGAACATGTCGGATGAGATGACGAAACTCCAGCGCCTGTACGGAGGAGGAGATCTGACCCAGTTCCCCCAGTTCAAGTTCCCCGGTGAGCCCATCAAGTCAACACAGCACACCATTAAAAACAACTACAGAAATAAGATCCAAATAAAATATATAACACTCGGGGCTTTCGCACCGGAGGAACCGTTTCATAGTTCCTAGAACTTTTCCACCAAAGCATTTTGAGAGCCGGTTCGGAGCCGGTGTCTTCTCGCGAACCGGTTCTGTGTGTTTCGACAGCAAAAGAACCGGTTCTGGGCCAGGAAACAACACAACGCCGTCGTTTGCTGGAAACACAAACCGGTTCTGAGAAGGTTCACAAGTTTAATCAGCACCAGTTTCCGAACCAGTTCTTTTTTGAGAGGAACTGATATACTCCTACTTTAGAGTCGGTCTAAACCAGCGCTATATGAACTATCCGTGATCTATCTCGGAGAACCATCCTGGAGGCTCGATCCTAGAACGAACCCGGTGCGAACGCCCCATTAACATTTAACATGGAAAATACAAGATATGAAGTTTGATCTATCATGTAAGCTGACATTGTTACAGTACTGAGCAATAGTGATAGGAGAAACGAAGCTTTTCGAAACTGAATCAATCCCAAAAATGATTCGCCGTTCTGACTCCTTTGAATCGCTACACTGGCGCCCCCTGCTGGTCACAACAGTGGAAAACATGCACACAAACACCTTTACAAAGCATTTACAAATGTTTTATTCCAGGTGTGATCTATTAATTTAACAAATCATTTAATACCAATAAAAATGAAGTGTCTCTGAAAGATGTGATATGTTATTAAATCGTAGGGTTTGTTTTATGGAGCGCTTGGTTAATCAGACCAGTTAGAGACTTTTAACTACAACTCTTCCTTTATTTATTATGTGAATGTCATCAAATGTGTACAAAATTGATCAGAGATCAGGAAAAATATATAACATATACTTGCTTCAAAAATCTTTTTATTATTAGATACAATTGTGTTGCCGAACATGGCAAAGCTTCATTTTATTGAAATGTTCGAGGTTTACTGTTCACTGGTTTAGTTAGTCTGGCGGTTAGACTAGTCGTTAGTTAGTTAGTCTGGCGGTTAGACTAGTCGTTAGTTAGTTAGTCTGGCGGTTAGACTAGTCGTTAGTTAGTTAGTCTGGCGGTTAGACTAGTCGTTAGTTAGTTAGTCTGGCGGTTAGACTAGTCGTTAGTTAGTTAGTCTGGCGGTTAGACTAGTCGTTAGTTAGTTAGTCTGGCGGTTAGACTAGTCGTTAGTTAGTTAGTCTGGCGGTTAGACTAGTCGTTAGTTAGTTAGGCGGTTAAGACTAGTCGTTAGTTAGTTAGGCGGTTAAGACTAGTCGTTAGTTAGTTAGTCTGGCGGTTAGACTAGTCGTTAGTTAGTTAGTCTGGCGGTTAGACTAGTCGTTAGTTAGTTAGTCTGCCGGTTAGACTAGTCGTTAGTTAGTCTGCCGGTTAGACTAGTCGTTAGTTAGTCTGGCGGTTAGACGAGTAGTCGTTAGTTAGCCTGGTGGTTAGACTAGTAGTCGTTAGTTAGCCTGGTGGTTAGACTAGTAGTCGTTAGTTAGTCTGGTGGTTAGACTAGTTGTTAGTTAGTCTGGTGGTTAGACTAGTAGTCGTTAGTTAGGCTGGCGGTTAGACTAGTCGTTAGTTAGTTAGTCTGGTGGTTAGACTAGTCGTTAGTTAGTTAGTCTGGCGGTTAGTCTAGTCGTTAACTTGTTTAATGACACTTTTGTTGTTGTTTCCTCAGAACCCAAACTGGAGGAGGTGTTGCCTAAATGATCCACATCTGTCTGTGTCCTGCTGAAAATCTCTACACAATATTTAATAAACAAACTTTGGTTCAAAACTCATTTTGTGTCTGTGATGTCCAGGTCTTTGAGTCGTTCTCCTGAACTCTCATGTTAGTTGAAATGCTTCCAAAGATTTTCTTCACTATTTTTTAATGTAAGAAATGCATCGTTCACCCAGACATGAAAGCTCTTCATTTCCTCACCCGTAGGTCGACTTTCTCATTAAAATGTTATCAGTAAATTTAATTAACCATTTAAAGTCCCCCTGTGGTGTAAATCCAGCTTTTAATGTTGTTTATGTGTCTATATGGTGTTTTTAATACGCTTTAAGACACACCGTGTGTAAGTTCATAAGTCGACAGCATTGCTGAGTATTTCCTCCTTAAAACTGCAGTGAACCATAGACAGTCTCAAAAACACGGTTTGAAATCGCTGGTGTTTCTGACGTCACAAACGACCTTGTAACCAATCAGATCAACGTGTGATCGTCAACCAGTGGATCTCTCAGCTGAGTGAGTGGAGGCGGGGCTCATTTGCATATTCATAGAACCGTGCATACTAAATGAGGTGAGGGTGTCAAATTACATTCAAGATATTTTAAGGCATGAAGACGTTTTGTTTCAAGGAAAAAACTTAAATGTCATTTTGGTGATCAAAGATGAGTTTTAGGGGATACAATTATTGATTACAGGGGGACATTTGAAATATTATTGAATACTTAATGATGGCCTGAACCGACGTCAATACCAATTAATACATTAAATAAAAACCTTGGAGTCAAAAGTTGGTCTGTCTTTAAAGATATTAATAAATTAGCACTGAAAATCTATTTCTGCATGAACAAAATAAATAGGATTTGTGTTTCTCAAAGCGTCACGTGTGGAATTGTATATTAAGATGCTAGAACAGAATATCAATCACTGAATAATGATGTAATGTTTTAAAACGATGAAAACTCCCTTAAGACCTCAATCTCGACAAATCACAACCATGATTATTAATACTGTTCAGAACTGGCATTACAGTAAAGCAGGTGTGTGTGTGTGTGTGTATCCCTGAAGACTCTGGTTCCACACGGTCCACCCCTCATGAATCACTGAATAATGATGTAATCTTTAACTATATCTAGTCCAATGAAAAATCCCTACTCAAAAAATGTGTTTGTTTACACAATTATGATCATATGATACCATGTTTGGTGTTCATGAGTGTCATAAACGTTTTCAAAGTAACACACACACAATCCCACTTGTTAGTGCAAGTTTAATGTCAAGAGCAAATATTGATCTCGTTCTGTTACATGCAGAGAATAAAGTTGATCTTGTACATGACAAATAATTCTCACCTGTCAATCTGATTAATACTGTTCATAACTATTGACTACAGTAGAGGCAGACGCGCTGGAATGTAATGAAACATGCGTGTTCATCATCAGTGAGTGTGAGTGTGAGTGTGAGAGTGTGTGTGTGTGTGTGTGTTTATCCCTGAAGGCTGTGGTTCCACACGATCCTCCCGTCGTCTCGGAGCTTCACTCCCCCGCTGGACACCAGCTCTAGGGCTGCTGGGAAGGCTCGATGCTCCGCCTCCCTGATGCGCTCTGATAGGCTGTCTTCGCTGTCAGTCATCAGGATGGGAACCGCCTCCTGAACCACGATCGCGCCGGCGTCCACTTCCTCCTGTCGGAGAGGAGTTTAACAAAACTACAGGGTTATTATTGTGAATAAAAAATATATTTTCTCAAAACTACAGGGTTATTATTGTGAATAAAACATTTTCTCAAAACTACAGGGTTATTATTGTGAATAAAACATTCTCAAAACTACAGGGTTATTATTGTGAATAAAACATTTTCTCAAAACTACAGGGTTATTATTGTGAATAAAACATTTTCTCAAAACTACAGGGTTATTATTGTGAATAAAACATTCTCAAAACTACAGGGTTATTATTGTGAATAAAACATTTTCTCAAAACTACAGGGTTATTATTGTGAATAAAAAAATATATTTTCTCAAAACTACAGGGTTATTATTGTGAATAAAAAATATATTTTCTCAAAACTACAGGGTTATTATTGTGAATAAAAAATATATTTTCTCAAAACTACAGGGTTATTATTGTGAATAAAAAATATATTTTCTCAAAACTACAGGGTTATTATTGTGAATAAAAAAATATATTTTCTGAAAACTACAGGGTTATTATTGTGAATAAAAAAATATATTTTCTCAAAACTACAGGGTTATTATTGTGAATAAAAAAATATATTTTCTCAAAACTACAGGGTTATTATTGTGAATAAAAAAATATATTTTCTCAAAACTACAGGGTTATTATTGTGAATAAAAAAATATATTTTCTCAAAACTACAGGGTTATTATTGTGAATAAAAAATATATTTTCTCAAAACTACAGGGTTATTATTGTGAATAAAAAAACCCTCAAAACTACAGGGTTATTGTGAATAAAAAAACCCTCAAAACTACAGGGTTATTATGTTAAATAAAACATTTTCTCAAAACTACAGGGTTATTATTGTGAATAAAAACAAAAAAAACTTTTGTTTTGGAAATAAAAGACAAATGCAAGATGCAGCAAATAATGTGGCGACTGGTTGAATCTGCATGAACTTTTGGGATTGCAAGATTAACATTAGTTGAAGATATCCAGGATTGTGTGATGTCGAACGCTGGTGTCTGTGAGAGACGTACGGCCACGAAGTGAACGGTGCATCCGGTGAGACGCACGCCGGCCTGAAGCGCCTGTTTCTGAGCGTTCACTCCTTTAAAGGACGGCAGCAGCGACGGGTGGATGTTCAGCATCTTCCCTGAAACACACACACACACACACACACACACATACACATACACACACACACACACAGTCAGTCCTGGAGCAAACACACAACCAGCCTAAAGATGAGCAACACTACATTTCAGAAATATTCCACATATTTGTATCATTCTTATCTTATTCCTGTCCTCAGCAGCGTTATTTTAATATCTTTTTTAAATATTTTGAAATAGTATTTTTGTTTAAGTGATTTTTTAAAAATATGTCCAAAGTGTTTTTAATTTTGGTTCAATTTTAATTAGATTTATTTTAGTACATCAAGTTACTAAATGAAAATTAGTTTTTATATATTTTATTTCAGTTGATGTTTATTTTATTTCAAGCAGTAAAATTCTAATTTTCATTTTATGTCATCCAAATAGTTTTTTATTGTTTGTTTTAATTTTATTTACATTTTATTTTAAGCAATTACATTTTTTTTCTTCATTTTTATTTAAGTAATATAGTTGTTTTTAATGTACAAAGTTTTATTATTTTAATATTTTTCATTTTAATTTTAGTAATTTAAACAAATTAAAATTGAAATAAAAACAAACTATTTGGACTTTTTTTTTTGTTATTTTAGTACATCAAGTTACTAAATGAAGATTAGTTTTTATATTTTATTTAAGTTAATGTTTATTTTATTACAAGTAATACAAATATTTCTTGGCCTCAATATACTTCTGCTGTTTTAAGGGGTTTTACTAAATAATAACAGGATGCCAAATGATACAGAAGTCGGTTCTTTAATGACATCATCCCACAGGAAGTGATTCTAGGATGATTTAGTTTGAATCACTCAAACTTTATTATATCAAATCATTAAAAAAAATAGATTTTTCTGCATGTGTCTTATGTTTTGTATAACATTTTTGATACATCAGGCTTTTATGACTCGTATACTCTGATATAGTGAGAATAAAACAGCTCACCTCTTATTCAGAGGCTCAAACTGAGCAAATATGTGCATAAACCTTCCTCAAAAGCCAGATGATCATATTTGATACTCATGATTTTTATAATAAATGATATCTGGATACTCAAGTAAACCTGAGCTGCAAGTTCATCTTGAAATATTACCAACAATATCAAAGTTATTTTGTTTACTTTAAAGGTGCAGTGTGTAATTTTTAGCAGCATCTAGTGGTGAGGTTGTGAACTGCACCCAACAGAAGTTACGGCGGCCGACAGGAAGTGATGTCGTCGTCTGAGACAGCAGAGAGTCGCCAGTTAAACAATGAGGTTTCTTTACAAAGATAAATAAAGAGATTAGGTTTACTTTATTATTCAGTAAATCGATATGTTATTGCGAATATTATTGTCACTTGTTCATCATTGTGTCGGTGTTTTATTCGCTGACTTTAGTTTCGCTTCTTTGCACGAAGAACAACACAGTGACGAAACACGTTTGTCCGTTCAGGGCCACCGTAGAAACATGTGTAAGCGGACCCGCGGTGTGTGTAGAGAGCTTAGAATGAGCGTTTCTAATAAACACACAACGCTCCTTTATACACCACTGAAAACATAGTTATGTATATGATATTGCATTTCTGTCAACAAATCCTCCTAAATATTACACACTGCACCTTTAAACCGAATCTGTGGCGCTTCATGTGTTCTTGCAGTGGTTTGACTGAGGCAGTGGCGCCCCCTGGTGTTGATGTTCACACACACTCACCGCTCCACTTCCGGACGAAGGGTCCCGTGAGGATCCGCATGAAACCCGCCAGACACACCAGCTCCACCCCGAACTCCTCCAGGACCCGGTCTATGGTGCCGTCGAACTCGGCTCTGCTGCCGTACTGCTTATGATCCACGACCTGACGGACAAACAGCGATTAGAAGATCAGAATTTATCACATTTATCACATGTATGCATTCGGCAGACGCTTTTATCCAAAGCGACTTGCACTGCATTTCAAGCTTACACATTTTACATTCTTATCAGTTCTTGCTTTCCCTGGGAATCGAACCCATGACCTCGGCGTTGCAAGCGGCGACGCTCTACAGTCTGAGCTGCAGGAAAACTTTCAATATACGCTTTAACGATGTGGAGGCGGACAGTATCGCTCACGCCAGAAACACAAGAGAAAAAAGTCTGAATTGCAAGTTATAAACTCGGAGTTGCAATAAATAGTCAGAATTGTGAGATGAAAAAGTTGCAATATTTTTTTTTTCCGTGGGGGAAAAACTTCCATAATAATCATATCCATAATCACTCCAGCAAGACTGGCGTTTATACAAAATATCTGCAAATATGAGATCGATTACATGCAAAAAGAAGTTAATATTTTTACATTTTACACACTATTGTCTGTTTGGAATCATTTTCGTATATATATATATTAGGGCTGTCAAAATAACGCGTTAATTTCGATTAATTAATCTGAGAAGAAATAACGCGTTAAAAAAAATAACGCAGATTAATCCATTCTGTTTTGACCTTTGCGGAGCCGTTCTAGCCGTATAGCCACTATCCGTGTAAAGGAGGGAGACAAGAACGCGCTGCTTGGATCATTGTTTGGAACATTTACTTATAACAAACGGAGTTCGTCAACTCTAAAGTACCACATCAATGCAAAGCATCCAGGAGTGTGTGCGTGAGTCGGTGAGTGTGTCTGAGAGAAAGCGCGCTTGTGTGTGTGTGTGTGTGTGTTGTAACTTTTCACGCGCTCTCACGTCACACAACCATTTTCTCACGCACAGAAAAATCGCGCACAAAAGAGAGGACACGGAAACAGACAGACGTTATTATGATATTAAAAAAAATCTCAGCTCTCAGATTCTGTCAATTTTATTACGAAAATCAAACAATAAATACCGTTGGCGCTTGTAAATGTAACATGACAGATCCCTATAGCGGCACGTGAACCGATCATCTCTAGCTAATAGTAAATAAACACGAATGAACAATGTTGAAAGATACAGTAGGGCAGCCTAAAACTTACCGAAATGTATATTCCTCGATCAATCAGTGTTTTTCAACCGCGAAAAGAGGTCAATAAAACAGCTGGAGAACAGTTGTCACATAACATTTAGCCTAAGTTACCTCAGGAAAGCCATTTCATGACCATGTGATAGCACGTTATAGTTGGCTATAAAAAAAAGAGCTATAGAGAGTGTTTTTCTAAATTTATGTAGCCTACTACTATATTATATTTTTTACTTAGGCCTATATCAAAGTTGTTATTTGTAATAAACATTTAATTAATTAGATTAGATTAATTTAGATTAATTAATTACAGAGTATGTAATTAATTAGATTAAAATTTTTAATCGATTGACAGCCCTAATATATATATATATATATATTTCATACAAACCCGTGTCTGAATGCCGGCCATGGACGCCCTCTTTAACCCCGTGACGCCCGGCCTGTTGGAGATGACCACCACGATCTCCGCCGAGCTCGAGGGCTTCTTCACCTGCTCCATCAGCGCCTGCAGGTTCGTTCCTGACACACACACACACACACACACGAGCAGTGTTGGGGGTAACTCATTACAAGTAACTCGAGTTACGTAATAATATTTAAATATAACTTTGTAATAAAAAAACGAGGCTTTGTCCGACTGAATGGCCCAACGTGAAATACCCTGATATCTACAACTATTTGATCGAAAGGTTTTGGACGAATACCAATTGGCCAAAGCTACAGCTACTTGCACACATAGCTAATATATAAAGCTAATATAGTTTTCTAATAGCTAACTTGTCCCATTATTTTAGTAACCGTGTGTGTTTTGATCGTAGGTGAAATGATGCCGTTACCTGATGATTCGATCAAATAGTTGTAGATATCAGGGTATTTCACGTTGGGCCATTCAGTCGGATCATTTTTCCAAAAAAAGGAAGGTAAGGACAATTTAACTTCTCAATATATCCCCTCCTCGCAGGTTCACATAGGGTGGTGAAATAAGCAATCGACATGGTTAAAGTTATGAATGTTTTTTTTTTTTACAATATCATCGCGTTCCAGTGGGCGTAGATCTCAGAGTAGTTCGAGAACTAGTCTCAATTGATCCACTTTTATGACCTGAAACAACAGTTTTTTGGGGTCGAAAGCTTATAAAAAGTTATTTCTGGGTTATTTAGCTTGTTTGCTGTACATCTTGTCACATAGCAGCTTTTAGACATTGTTTTGTTTTTTGTTATTATAAGTCATAAATGATAAGGAGGCAGCCTCTCACAATGCAAAGTCAATGGAGTCGGTGGGGTTGTTTCCCCCCCGGTGTGGGCGTGGTCTTGAGATTATGACGCGTTGCGCTCTGTCTCTATAGCACTGGTTTAGACCGACTCTGAAGGAGGAGTAAATTAGTTCCTCCGAAAGGAGTTCCTAAAACTGAAATCGTTCCTAGTTCCTGCGGTGCGAACGCGCCGAAAACCGGGAACTTCCGCCAATAATTCTAGGAACTATGAAAAGGTTCTTCCGGTGCAAAAGCCTAGAGTGTAACTTTCCCCAACCCTGATAACAGCACACACACCGGTTCCCGAGATCAGCACGGCCACTCGGGTCCTCTTGCGTGAGGATTGTTCCCCGTGAAGAGACCCGTTCTGCAGAGCGCTGGTGTCGGGAGAGCGACCCGGACTCTCCTTCAGACTCCGCTCCAGGTTCCTGATCAGCACAGGCTCCGAACCTATACGTTCAACAGCAGCAAAAACACACACACACACACAGACTCAGATCCTATATGTTCAGCAGCAGCAGAAACACACACACTTACAGACTCAGGTCCTATATGTTCAACAGCAGCAGAAACACACACACTTACAGACTCAGATCCTATACGTTCAGCAGCAGCAGAAACACACACACTTACAGACTCAGATCCTATACGTTCAGCAGCAGCAGAAACACACACACTTACAGACTCAGGTCCTATATGTTCAACAGCAGCAGAAACACACACACTTACAGACTCAGATCCTATACGTTCAGCAGCAGCAGAAACACACACACTTACAGACTC
>NW_026606730.1:602500-830000 GCF_029890125.1 Rhinichthys klamathensis goyatoka | reverse complement strand
TTTTGTTGCAAATTTAATTACAAACCACAACTTATTCTTGCTTTCTGTGATTGATTTGCAGTTTATTATTTAATTTTATGAGAACAGAATAAATTCAGTTTATATACTTTTATTTTCCATGTTAAATCTGATTTAACATTTTTATTTAAATTTTAATTACAAACTAACTTATTGTGGCTCTGTGATTGATTACTGAATTTATATTCTGTTCTCATAAAAATATTGCAATGATAAACTGCGAATGTCACTGTTATTTTTTGATTTTGCAGATTCAATTGTGCAAAACAAAAATCATATTTTATCATTTGTATTTAAGTTAATTACAAACCCTGAATTATTTTAGCTTAGTGATTGACACAAAGCTTATCATTATACCAATTATATGAGAACAGAATTTAAATTCAATCAGTGTTATTTGCAAAAAGAAACCAATGAGAAAACACTGAATTTTAAATAGGATTTTTTATTTTATTTTTATTTTTATTTACAAACACTGACTTATTTTTGCTCAATGATTGACTTAAGCAGTTTAACATTATAATAGTTATATGAGATCAGAATACAAACTCTATAATCAGTGTTTTTATTTTGTTTTGCACATTCAATTGTGCAAAAAACAAAAAGGAAAAAACTTTATCTTTAATTTCCTTTTTCACGTCAAACTGAGCCTCGAGCGGCATCTCTCCACTCACCGAGGTCCACTGCCAGCTCTGGCGGGAGAACGCGAGGGATGTTCTCCAAGAGCCCGCCTCCGGTGATGTGGGCGTAGGCCTTCACGGCTCCGCTGCGCAGGATTGGCTGAAGCAAACGGCTGTAGATCTTGGTGGGCGTGAGCAGGACGTCACCTGCAGACCACAGTGCAGATGTGAGGACTCAAACACCAGGGCTGCGACAATATATCCATGCATCGAGAAATGAGAAATTATTCTGGATCGATTCCAATTTTTACGAATGATTCTCTCTCGAATCGATTCTGAGTTTAGTTTTTAACAGATCGATTCACACACACACACACTAGTTTTTCTCTCGCCGCTGAAACTGCTCTCTCTCGGAAGCTTTGAGTTTAAAGAGCTGATAAAATATTTCAACTCAGATCAATATTTCGTGTCTAATTATTTACTTTTGTGGCAAGCAGCCTGTAATAAGCGGGATAATGAACATCCAGACAGTTGTTATCTCAGAATAAACCCCTTCAGGTGTGTGTGTGATCTCAGAATAAACCCCCTTCAGGTGTGTGTGTGTGTGTGTGTGTGTGTGTGTGTGTGTGTGTGTGTGTGTGTGTGTGTGCGTGCGTGCGTGTGATCTCAGAATAAACCCCTTCAGGTGTGTGTGTGTGTGTGTGTGATCTCAGAATAAACCCCTTCAGGTGTGTGTGTGTGTGTGTGTGTGATCTCAGAATAAACCCCCTTCAGGTGTGTGTGTGTGTGTGTGTGTGTGTGTGTGTGCGTGCGTGCGTGTGATCTCAGAATAAACCCCCTTCAGGTGTGTGTGTGTGTGTGTGTGATCTCAGAATAAACCCCCTCGGGCTGATGAAGACCTGACCCTGATCACCCTGTCGGGTTTATTCTGAGAGAACAACCGGCTGGATGTACATTATCCCTTACTTATTGTTTCATGCGTCTTTTTAGAGCTGCTAACTCCATTTCGTTGATGTGTACTACTGTGTGCATACAATGACAATAAAGATTACATTTATGCATTTGGCAGACGCTTTTACCCAAAGCGACTTACACTGCATTTCAAGCTACACATTTACATTCTTATCAGTTCTTGCTTTCCCTGGGAATCGAACCCATGACCTTGGTGTTGCAAGCGCCGACGCTCTACAGTTTTGAGTTTTTAAAATCGATTTTCCATGTTTAAAGACGTTTCCATTTTCAACACCAAATACAGGCAAATCCACGGACACCTAACAGGCATTAGGACGAGCGTAAAGAGGGCGTAAGTCAGCAATATTCCTGATGATTTATTGGTGTGAAGTTTCAGCACAATGACAAACAGGAGCGCAACATTCAGGGATTGAGATTAACTCCTCGACCCGCCGAATGCGGGTATAAATGAACTTTGGCGGGAAACGCTGTCAAATCACGAGCCAATCTGGCGTGTTTCTGTGTTTACTCACTTTGCTGGGAAGTTCGTGTAAGACAAATCTGCGCGGATTTAGCGCAAATACGCAACTCGTGATCCTCATGATATATTAAATACAGCAGAATCTGCGCATTTCTGGCTCACTTGAACACACATGTCACTACGCAACACATAATGGTGCGCTTGTTCACTTGCATTAAAGTAATTGCGAATATTAAAAAGCATTTGGTGAACAGAAAAGACATTGTTATTTTCCAGCATCCTACATGTTCTGTGTGCTGTATTGATCTGTCCACCTAAAACACATTTTTGGTTAAAGAAAAAAAAAAAGGCTGTTAAAATCGATTCCCTATTTTCGTTTTCGAAACTTGTGTTGGTTGGTCCGATCGATTTTCGAACGTAAAGTGACCGCCCTATCTCGGACTCGTCATACCGATGCTCTGTCCCGGGCGCCCGAACGGCGCCGGCGAGCCGTACTGCAGGTCGAGCCGCTCCAGGACCGTCCGCACGAGGCTGAAGCCGTTGCTGTGGAGCCCCGACGAGGCCACGCCGATGAGCAGATCTCCCTCCGCGATGTCCCTGAGTCTGGGCAGAACGGCCCCGCGCTCCACGGCCCCCACGCAGAAGCCCGCCAGATCGTACTCCCCGGGGCCGTACACACCCGGCATCTCCGCCGTCTCTCCTCCTGCACACACACACACACACATCTGAGCGAAGCCTAAATCACACACAGATTTCTGCATCAAAACAATTAATATACAAACATGCAAAAATATTTGTTTGTTTACTCGATTCATTGTGCATTGTTTCTGTCTCATGGCGGAATTATAAATAAATATAATAATTATATATATATATGAAGAGTTTGGTTCCAAAACGCAATAAATCCATTTAGATTAATTTGAGTAAAAATTTGTTTTCTTTACCAAGAAAGTGGAAAGATGAAAACCACTATTTTCTGTTTCAAACTTTCACATAGCATTTGTAGGTCATAATAACAAAAAAAAAAAAATCCAGGTTTTGATTTTCAAAGATTTATTATAAAAACGGATTATTTTTTCCCCCAAAATGCAACAAATCCATTAAAAAAATAATCAAAATGCAATTAATCCATTGAATCAATATAAAAGTTTTTTTTTTCATATTGAAACTGTTGAAAATACACAACAACGTAAGTTTATTAGTATAATATTTTTATTAAGAACTGTAAAGAAGATTGAACACATTTTTCCTCCTCCCGAGTGCCTCGTCTTCTTAATCTCCTCACGTAAATGATTCGATTTCGATGCCTTACGTTTCTCACCCACCGCAGAAACAATCACAGGTTCATCAATGCCCTCAAAATTATTCATTTTTTTTGTTTGTTTGTTGATCGAAAAGTACAAAATAGATAAGAAGAACTAGGAAGCCGGGTGTATTTAAGACGCTGCCGTTACTGTTTACATTGCGTGGAATGCTGCGTTGTGATTGGTTGAGAGTGGAATGGTGCGTTGTGATTGGTTGAGAGCGGATGTATCGCATTCTGCAGAGAAGGGAGACTGGCGTTTGTCGCGGTTTGGAAAGAAAGGAAGAAAACATGACAGAATAACACGGCGGATATCGCATTTTACTTAAAATTAAACATTGACTTTTCAATACCAACCAGATACAATACTGATCTTTGCAGAAACTATTTTTTTTTTTAAATGGCGTTTATCGCGTTTTGGAACCAAACTCTTCATATATATATTTTTTTAATCATTCTGAAAATAAATAATTAATTAACATTACGTCCCATGTGTAGGACTCATTTTTTTGTATACAAGATCAGTATAAAGAGTTATTTTGATCGTTTATAAAAGTCAGTATAAAACGAAATAAAGTTCCATGTATAAGACTCATTTTTGCATATAAGATGTGTGTGTGAGACGATGAGTGTGTGTGAGACGATGAGTGTGTGTGTGACGATGAGTGTGTGTGTGACGATGAGTGTGTGTGTGACGATGAGTGTGTGTGTGACGATGAGTGTGTGTGTGACTGACCTATCAGCGCACACCCGGCCATCTGACAGGCGTCTGCGATTCCTCCGATCACAGACGACGCGACTCCCACGTCCAGGCGTCCACAGGAGAAGTAATCGAGGAAGAACAGCGGCTCCGCTCCCTGAGCCAGAACATCGTTCACACACATCGCCACCAGATCCTGTCCCAGAGTGCCGTGCAGGCCACACGCCTGAGCCACCTACACACACACACACAGATGATAATCCGGTGTCACTGAAGCATCGTGTCGGTTACACCCTAAATCGTAGACACACACACACACACACACACACGATGATGATGATCTGGTGTCACTGAAGCTTCGTGTCGGTTCACACACTACCTTCAGTTTAGTTCCCACTCCGTCTGTTCCAGACACCAGGATCGGGTCGATGAATCCGGCAGCTTTCAGGTCGAAAAGCCCCGCGAACCCGCCGAGCTCCGCGTTACAGCCTGAACGCAGACACACACACACACACACACACACACATGCTGAAGATAACTGCTGAAGATGTCATTAGTAGCTAGTCATTAATAACTTAATGACCCAACACTGGTTGTGAAACACACACACACTCTCTCTCTCTCTGTCTCACACACATTCTCTCTCACACACACTCTCTCTCTCTCACACACACACACACCTTTAATAGTTGAGGTTAGTGATTTGAACAAATCTCCTCTCACACCATAAACAAGTTCATAAGCGTATCACGGTAAATGTGGTTTTGTTTGTAGTTTGAGTGACAAGCTGAAAGTATTGTTCTTATAACCGACAGCTTGTTGATTGATGGCGTTAGTGGCTTTGAACTCAATACCTTCCTGTCAGAAGAGTAAACCACGAGTACAGACACATCAATCAATCACTCAATGAATGAGAAAACACAAAAACGGAAAAAACACAATTATGAGGCTGTGTGAAACTGGAACATCAAGCGATCTGAGACGTCACCTGGTCGAGACGTGGCCTTCGCCAGAGGTTTGATCAGCTCCACGAGTCTGTTTCCAGCGGTGATGTCCACGCCACTGTCTTTATACGTCAGTCCTCTGTGGGACAAACACAACGGTCAGCTGATCGAAATCACCAAATCATGCTCTGTGCAGATTAGCAGCACTGATCACACAAACACACCACCATGATGCAATAATTTCCCTGTTTAAACCATAAAGATTTCACCGTTTAAAGTGATAGTTCACCCAGAAAATGGCTCTTCCAAGCTTTATAATGGCAGTGAATGGCCGTTTCTGTTTTGAAGTCCATAAAAGTGCTTCTGCCCATCATAAAAGTGCATCAACGGGTTAAGGTGTGAAACGGGTTACGGTGTGTGTGAACGGGTTACGGTGTGAACGGGTTACGGTGTGAACGGGTTACGGTGTGGACGGGTTACGGTGTGAACGGGCTACGGTGTGAACGGGTTACGGTGTGTGTGAACAGGTTACAGTGTGGACGGGTTACGGGTGTGAACGGGCTACGGTGTGTGAACGGGTTACATTGTGTACGGGTTAGGGTGTGTGTGAACGGGTTCCGGTGTGAACGGGCTACATTGTGTACGGGTTAGGGTGTGTGTGGACGGGTTACGGTGTGAACGGGTTACGGTGTGAACGGGCTACTGTGTGAACGGGTTACGGGTTACGGTGTGAACGGGTTACGGTGTGAACGGGTTACGGTGTGAACGGGTTACGGTGTGAACGGGTTACGGTGTGAACGGGTTACGGTGTGAACGGGTTACGGTGTGAACGGGTTACGGTGTGAACGGGTTACGGTGTGAACGGGTTACGGTGTGAACGGGTTACGGTGTGAACGGGTTACGGTGTGAACGGGTTACGGTGTGAACGGGTTACGGTGTGAACGGGCAACGGTGTGAACGGGCAACGGTGTGAACGGGCAACGGTGTGAACGGGCTACGGTGTGAACGGGTTACGGTGTGAACGGGTTACGGTGTGAACGGGCTACGGTGTGAACGGGCTACGGTGTGAACGGGCTACGGTGTGAACGGGCTACGGTGTGAACGGGCTACGGTGTGAACGGGTTACGGTGTGGACGGGTTACGTGTGAACGGGTTACGTGTGAACGGGTTACGGTGTGTGTGAACGGGTTACGGTGTGAACGGGTTACGGTGTGTACGGGTTACGGTGTGGACGGGTTACGGTGTGAACGGGCTACATTGTGTACGGGTTAGGGTGTGAACGGGCTACGGTGTGAACGGGCTACGGTGTGAACGGGCTACGGTGTGAACGGGCTACGGTGTGAACGGGCTACGGTGTGAACGGGCTACGGTGTGAACGGGCTACGGTGTGGACGGGTTACGGTGTGAACGGGCTACGGTGTGAACGGGTTACGGTGTGGACGGGTTACGTGTGAACGGGTTACGGTGTGAACGGGTTACGGTGTGTGTGAACGGGTTACGGTGTGAACGGGTTACGGTGTGTACGGGTTACGGTGTGGACGGGTTACGGTGTGAACGGGCTACATTGTGTACGGGTTAGGGTGTGAACGGGCTACGGTGTGAACGGGTTACGGTGTGAACGGGTTACGGTGTGAACGGGTTACGGTGTGAACTGATACATTGTGTACGGGTTAGGGTGTGTGTGGACGGGTTACGGTGTGAACGGGTTACGGTGTGAACGGGTTACGGTGTGAACGGGTTACGGTGTGAACGGGCTACATTGTGTACGGGTTAGGGTGTGTGTGTACGGGTTAGGGTGTGTGTGGACGGGTTACGGTGTGAACGGGTTACGGTGTGAACGGGCTACGGTGTGAACGGGCTACATTGTGTACGGGTTAGGGTGTGTGTGAACGGGGTACGGTGTGAACGGGCTACATTGTGTACGGGTTAGGGTGTGTGTGGACGAGTTACGGTGTGAACGGGTTACGGTGTGGACGGGTTACGGTGTGGACGGGTTACGGTGTGGACGGGTTACGGTGTGGACGGGTTACGGTGTGGACGGGTTACGGTGTGGACGGGCTACGGTGTGAACGGGTTACGGTGTGAACGGGTTACGGTGTGGACGGGTTACGGTGTGGACGGGTTACGGTGTGGACGGGTTACGGTGTGAACGGGCTACGGTGTGAACGGGTTACGGTGTGGACGGGTTACGGTGTGGACGGGTTACGGTGTGGACGGGTTACGGTGTGAACGGGCTACGGTGTGAACGGGTTACGGTGTGAACGGGCTACGGTGTGAACGGGCTACATTGTGTACGGGTTAGGGTGTGTGTGAACGGGCTACGGTGTGAACGGGCTACATTGTGTACGGGTTAGGGTGTGTGTGGACGGGTTACGGTGTGAACGGGTTACGGTGTGGACGGGTTACGGTGTGGACGGGTTACGGTGTGGACGGGTTACGGTGTGGACGGGTTACTGCGTGGACGGGTTACGGTGTGGACGGGTTACGGTGTGGACGGGTTACGGTGTGGACGGGTTACGGTGTGGACGGGCTACTGTGTGGACGGGTTACGGTGTGGACGGGTTACGGTGTGGACGGGTTACGGTGTGGACGGGTTACGGTGTGGACGGGCTACTGTGTGGACGGGTTACGGTGTGGACGGGTTACGGTGTGGACGGGTTACGGGTTACGGTGTGGACGGGTTACGGTGTGAACGGGCTACGGTGTGAACGGGCTACGGTGTGAACGGGTTACGGTGTGAACGGGTTACGGTGTGAACGGGTTACGGTGTGAACGGGTTACTGTGTGAACGGACTACGGTGTGAACGGACTACGGTGTGAACGGACTACGGTGTGAACGGGTTACGGTGTGGACGGGCTACGGTGTGGACGGGCTACGGTGTGGACGGGCTACGGTGTGGACGGGCTACGGTGTGGACGGGCTACGGTGTGGACGGGCTACGGTGTGGACGGGCTACGGTGTGGACGGGTTACGCTGTGGACGGGTTACGCTGTGGACGGGTTACGCTGTGGACGGGTTACGCTGTGGACGGGTTACGCTGTGGACGGGTTACGCTGTGGACGGGTTACTGTGTGAACGGGTTACGGTGTGAACGGGCTACTGTGTGAACGGGTTACGGTGTGAACGGGCTACTGTGTGAACGGGTTACGGTGTGGACGGGTTACGGTGTGAACGGGTTACGGTGTGAACGGGTTACGGTGTGGACTGGTTACGGTGTGGACTGGTTACGGTGTGGACTGGTTACGGTGTGGACGGGTTACGGTGTGAACGGGTTACGGTGTGAACGGGTTACTGTGTGAACGGGTTACGGTGTGAACGGGTTACGGTGTGTGTGAACGCGTTACGGTGTGTGTGAACGCGTTACGGTGTGTGTGAACGGGTTACGGTGTGTGTGAACGGGTTACGGTGTGTGTGAACGGGTTACGGTGTGTGTGAACGGGTTACGGTGTGTGTGAACGGGTTACGGTGTGTGTGAACGCGTTACGGTGTGTGTGAACGGGTTACGGTGTGTGTGAACGGGTTACGGTGTGTGTGAACGGGTTACGGTGTGTGTGAACGGGTTACGGTGTGTGTGAACGGGTTACGGTGTGAACGGGTTACGGTGTGAACGGGATACGGTGTGAACGGGATACGGTGTGAACGGGCTACGGTGTGAACGGGTTACGGTGTGAACGGGTTACGGTGTGAACGGGTTACGGTGTGTGTGAACGGGATACGGTGTGAACGGGTTACGGTGTGTGTGAACGCGTTACGGTGTGTGTGAACGGGTTACGGTGTGTGTGAACGGGTTACGGTGTGTGTGAACGGGCTACGGTGTGAACGGGCTACGGTGTGAACGGGCTACGGTGTGAACGGGCTACGGTGTGAACGGGCTACGGTGTGGACGGGCTACGGTGTGGACGGGCTACGGTGTGGACGGGCTACGGTGTGGACGGGCTACGGTGTGGACGGGCTACGGTGTGGACGGGCTACGGTGTGGACGGGCTACGGTGTGGACGGGCTACGGTGTGGACGGGTTACGGTGTGAATGGGTTACGTTGTGAACGGGTTGGGTTACGGTGTGAACGGGTTACGGTGTGAACGGGTTACGGTGTGAACGGGTTACGGTGTGAACGGGTTACGGTGTGAACGGGTTACGGTGTGAACGGGTTACGGTGTGAACGCGTAACGGTGTGAACGCGTAACTGTGTGGACGGGTTACGGTGTGGACGGGTTACGGTGTGGACGGGCTACTGTGTGAACGGGTTACGGTTTGAACGGGTTACTGTGTAAACATACCTGGTGCGGGTGAGGTACGTGATGGCGCGGTGGCCGATGTCACGCCGGTACACGGCATCAGGGAAGCTGATCGTTGCCACGGCTTCATTGGCGCAGCGTAAGGCGTTCTGAAGAGTGGGCCGGACCGCGGTCACAGTTAAGACACGCCCACCACTCGTAATAACCCCGCCCCCTTCCTTGAGCACAGTGCCTGCATGGAACACCTGAACGCCCATCTCTGACACCCGGGACAAACCTGGAGAAAACAGCAAAGATTCATTCACTTGACATCAAAACTGCCAAACCAAAGTCAGTCTCTGCGTCTGAATATGCCTACTTGTATACTATAAAGTGTGGTGCAATAGTACTATAGAGATTTATGAATGGAAGTGACACTGTGGTAGATCACATGACAAAGACAATGTAGCACACCCGAATTTCATTCCTACTACATTGTATAGAACACACTTTTTTTTTCTCAAAGCAAGATTTCAACCAAATTTAGCACCTGCTTTACAGTGTGTGATATCGGACGCAGCAAGTGTGATGTAACCATGTAAAAAAAAATGTATTACAACATAATATTTTATAAAAATTGTAATTAATAATATATTTTTAAATATTATATTATTAATTTGAATATGATTAAAGTACTATTATATTATTAAGTATAATATAATATAACATAACATGTCCCAGATTATAAAAGACAGAAATACACTGGTACTCTTATTTTGAAATGCTTATGCTTTACTACTCCCATTCATAAAAATAAGGGACATAAAATATGCACTCCTACAACCATCTACTACAACAATGTTTATTACAACAGTGTTTACTGTTTATATTGTAATATGTTGTAGGAGTGCATATTGTATCCCTCATTTTTATGAACGAGCACCAGGAAGTAGCAAAACAGACATTTCAAAATAAGAGTCCCATGAATTTGGTGCTAGTATAATGTGGGACTTTTTCATTTTAAACAAGCAAAATATATAAAAATAAATACAATAAAATAAATAATAAATAAAAATAAAATCAAAGTCAGGTAACGCACCGGAGATCTCCAGACCCTTCTTATATGAGCCGGGATATCCTCCGCTGGCCATGACCACAGTGACGGCCACACCGTCCTCCAGCCACTGCACTGGACTCGAGCTCAGGTCCGACCGGAGCGTGTTCTTCAACACCTCATATAAATCAGACTTCAGCAACGGCATCAGGACCTGACAGAGACACACACACAGCCGAGCGACCACACACACACACATTCAAGTGGTTATTCACTGATTATTATTTTCCCCTTCTGCTGTGGACCACTGAGTCTGAATCAGTGAACGATTCTGATTCTTTTGAGTCGGTTCGTTACAATGAATCAGTTGACTGGATTCACAAATCTGACTCTTTTTGTGAGGAACAGACTGAAAATATTGAAACGCTGCGATCAGATCAAATGGAGTAACTGAAGGAACTGCGCTTCAATATTTTCAGTCAATTCCTCACAAAAAGCATCACATGACTTCAAAAGAGTTGTAATGCGGGCACGGGTCATTTGGACTACTGTTTTTTTTTTTTTTTTAAGGCTTACCATTTATGGAAAAGAGCTATAAGCCTGCAAGGCATTTATACGAAATAATTTACCCTTCCCTGAAAGTCACAAGAAAAAAACACTGATGTTGTCTGACTGAATCTCTTTAATTGATCTGTTTACCCGAACACCCTGTCATTAAATCAACGGTATTATATTTCAGACGGTGAGATTTCGCCTCAAGGATCAACACAGCCAACTGATGCTCACCTGAGATATAACTTGCCAAAAGCATACAAACATGAATAAAACGCACTATAAATCATCTCACCTGACACTCGGGGTCGCCGAAGCGACAGTTGAACTCCAGGACTTTCGGTCCCTGTTTAGTCAACATCAGTCCGGCGTATAACACACCTGAGGGAGGAAGACGAGCGATGAAGAACAACAAAAACATTCTGTTCCAACTCAAGTTTCGGATTTAACCGGTTTAAAAATTCATTCATTCCTTATGCAATTAAGTTATTAAATAACACCAAGTCGTTTTTTGGGGGGGGGGGGGTTGTGTTCCTCTCTCTCTCTAATGTGTGTGTTATTTTCTATTTTATGTGATGCAGTGGCTGTACTTTTGAGCCCAAGACAAATTTCCCTCTAGAACAATTTTAATAAGATTAATAAGTCTCCAAAATATCTTCTTTTTATTCTTAAATGCTATTTCTTTAAATGCTTATTTTATTATCAAAGCTCTGTAGTTTAAAGGAACACTCCGACTTTTTGGGACTTTAGCCTATTCACCTTATCCCCCAGAGTTAGATAAGTCCATACATACCTTTTTCATCTCTGTGCGTGCTATAAGTCTGTTTGACGCACCCACCGCTAGCCTAGCTTAGCACAAAGACTGGATGTAAATGGTTGCAGCTAGCATACTAATCCAAATAAGTGACAAAATAGCGCAAACATTTTCCTATTTACATGTTGTGATTTGTATAGTCAGTGTACAAAAAACAAAGTCACATGAGACACAGACATATTTTAACCGTATAAATACTGGGAACTATATTCTCAGAAGGCGAAGCACTGCTACTTGGGCAGAGTGATAACCGCAGCACCTGAGACGTACCGTACCCAAACTCTGAACGAACTCTCTGCTCCTCACCACGGCGCGTCTCAGGTGCTGCGGTTATCACTCCGCCCAAGTAGCAGTGCTTCGCCTTCTGAGAATATAGTTCCCAGTATTTATACGGTTAAAATATGTCTGTGTCTCATGTGACTTTGTTTTTTGTACACTGACTATACAAATCACAACATGTAAATAGGAAAATGTTTGCGTTATTTTGTCACTTATTTGGATTAGTATGCTAGCTGCAACCATTTACATCCAGTCTTTGTGCTAAGCTAGGCTAGCGGTGGGTGCGTCAAACAGACTTATAGCACGCACGGAGATGAAAAAGGTATGTATGGACTTTTCTAACTCTGGGGGATAAGGTGAATAGGCTAAAGTCCCAAAAAGTCGGAGTGTTCCTTTAAAACATATAATGCAATGCAATGTAATGATGATTGAGAGATAAAGACAAATAAACCTTCCTCAAATGCCTGATGATCATATTTGATACTTAAGATTTTTCTAGGAAATTATGTCTGGATAATCAAGTAAATCTGAGTTGCTTCAGTCCAGTTGAAATATTACACCAACAATATCAAAGTTGGTTAACTTCAAACTCAATGACCTTTCAAGGACTTTCCAGGTCCAATAACCTCAAATTCAATATTACCAACAATGTCAAAGTTATTCTGATGTTTACTTGATAAAAATCAGTGCAGATTTGACAGCATAATCAGGTATTCATAATAAGGTTTATCAGCAAAGTTGATCATTTAAAGGCCTCCTAAACCGTGTGTCCAGTATGATTGAGTTAGGGTTAACCCTGTAACGGATTAACCCAGGGTTAAGGGTTATAGTTGTATTAGTGTGTGTGTGTGTGTGTGTGTGTGTGTGTAACTCACCCACATACGGCGCTCCCTCGTCTCTCATGCCGTCCACGGTCTTCTGCAGAACGCATCTCGTGATCTCCTGCAGCTCTTCCTCCGACACCTTCACACACATTCAACAGCTCCATCAACACACACACATATGTATAAATGAAAATATAATATATTTAAAACAGGTATCCAAGATAAAAATAAGACAGACCTGCACGATTCTGGATAGATTGAGAATCATATTTTTTTTTGTTTCAAACAGAGATCATAATTCTGATCATTCAACGAAATGAAATTACATGTAATCGGACAAAATGTATATTAAAAAGTTATTTAATTAATTTGAATTAAACAAAATTGGTTTGAGTGAATGATTCAATGACTCATTACTGGATGAATCAGCATTTTTTGAACAAATCACTTGAGTGAATGATTCAATGACTCATTACTGGATGAATCAGCATTTTTAGAACAATCACTTGAGAGAATGATTCAATGACTCATTACTGGATGAATCAGCATTTTTAGAACAATCACTTGAGAGAATGATTCAATGACTCATTACTGGATGAATCAGCATTTTTTTAACAAATCACTTGAGAATGATTCAATGACTCATTACTGGATGAATCAGCATTTTTTTAACAACTGACATGTGAGAATAATTCAATGACTCATTACTGGATGAATCAGCATTTTTTGATCAAATCACTTGAGAGAATGATTCAATGACTCATTACTGGATGAATCAGCATTTTTTTAACAAATCACTTGTGAGAATGATTCAATGACTCATTACTGGATGAATCAGCATTTTTTTTAACAAATCACTTGAGAATGATTCAATGACTCATTACTGGATGAATCAGCATTTTTTGAACAAATCACTTGTGAGAATGATTCAATGACTCATTACTGGATGAATCAGCATTTTTTTAACAAATCACTTGAGAGAATGATTCAATGACTACTGGATGAATCAGCATTTTTTTTAACAAATCACTTGAGAATGATTCAATGACTCATTACTGGATGAATCAGCATTTTTTGAACACATCACTTGAGTGAATGATTCAATTACTCATTACTGGATGAATCAGCATTTTTTGAACAAATCACTTGAGTGAATGATTCAATGACTCATTACTGGATGAATCAGCATTTTTAGAACAAATCACTTGTGAGAATGATTCAATGACTCATTACTGGATGAATCAGCATTTTTAGAACAAATCACTTGAGAGAATGATTCAATGACTACTGGATGAATCAGCATTTTTTTTAACAACTCACATGTGAGAATAATTCAATGACTCATTACTGGATGAATCAGCATTTTTTGATCAAATCACTTGAGAGAATGATTCAATGACTCATTACTGGATGAATCAGCATTTTTTTAACAAATCACTTGTGAGAATGATTCAATGACTCATTACTGGATGAATCAGCATTTTTTTTAACAAATCACTTGAGAATGATTCAATGACTCATTACTGGATGAATCAGCATTTTTTGAACAAATCACTTGTGAGAATGATTCAATGACTCATTACTGGATGAATCAGCATTTTTTTAACAAATCACTTGAGAGAATGATTCAATGACTCATTACTGGATGAATCAGCATTTTTTTTAACAAATCACTTGAGAATGATTCAATGACTCATTACTGGATGAATCAGCATTTTTTGAACACATCACTTGAGTGAATGATTCAATGACTCATTACTGGATGAATCAGCATTTTTTGAACAAATCACTTGTGAGAATAATTCAATGACTCATTACTGGATGAATCAGCATTTTTTGAACACATCACTTGAGTGAATGATTCAATGACTCATTACTGGACGAATCAGCATTTTTTAACACATCACTTGAGTGAATGATTCAATGACTCATTACTGGACGAATCAGCATTTTTTTGAACACATCACTTGAGTGAATGATTCATTGACTCATTACTGGATGAATCAGCATTTTTGAATGTTTTGAACATTTTTTAGTCACTTCTCGCTTCCTACTGGTGTAACGGTGTAATTGATACAATCGTTATTTGAAGCGTCAAGTTACTTTTTAAAGGGCGATTTGCTCCATCGCTACCGTGGACATAAGTGTTTATATTTCAACTCTAAACTTTTATCTCAGTACTTCTGTGATCATTTGAATTAATGCAACGGAAATTGTGATATTGTGTAGCTGTTTTTGAATCCATCTTATAACTGCCCTTTCTGTGTCAGTGGTACTGCAGATCTGAATCACTGTGATCGCACTTGTCAAAGGATCTATTATACCCTTTTATAAACTCTTGATGTGTTTCAGGCTCTACTAGAACAGGTTTTCCTGCTTGAATGTTGATTATTCTCCTCATATTCGCCATTGTTGCGGCTCCTCTCTTCCCAGTCTGTCAGTAACGCTCTGTTTACTTCCTGTCTCTATGAAGCCCCTCCTTCTGAAAAGCACGCTGTGCTCTGATTGGTCGGCTGGAGCAGTGTGTTGTGATTGGTCGAGCGCTTCGAGTGTGTTTAGGGAATGTCCCGCCCCTTTCCATAACCGCCAGTTTAACACACTAATAACTAACTCAATCAGGCCCCGCCCCTTTATTCTGCGCATGGATTATTATAATGAGGAATATTGTGACGTGTTCGTTCCCGGGAGAAACTCAAGACTACAATGGAGGCGTTTCAGGAGTTCAGAAACACTGACGTTGGCTATGTGTACATGCACAACTTTGGTTTGAATTGATGAGTCTGCATGTAGTGTTTACATGAACGCTAAACATGTGATCGGGTCGATGTGTGTGTTTATATGTCACAAGCTTTAAATCGTAATAGATTTTTTGACATGCGCTCACTGCATGAATATAAAGAGTTTCCCACTGTTTGTGCATTATAACCATTCTCCTACATTGGTCCTTTATTTGTTTTAAACAGCAGGCTTAATATTTATCCGTTTCTGGTCATAATTTGGAGACTATGATCATATAAACCGCTGTGCCGCTGCTTATATTGATCACGCAGTAAAGATATCCAGAGCCAGTCGTCTGTGAATGAGAGTGTGAAGCCAGCACTGGTGGGCCGTCGTCCTGCTCCACTTCACACACACAGCGAAAGGAGGATTTTAAAATGACGGGACACTCATTTACACGACACTTTATTCGACAGAAATAACCGCGTCACACGTCATTACGCTGTTTCTACGTCATCACACATGCGCAGTCCTTTCAGTTTCGCAAGTGTTTGCATGTTCTCTCGATCGGATTAGAAAAGGAATACACCACCCCTTTTTTAAATCCGATCGAAATTTCATTCGGATCGAGCTCAGTCGGATCGATTAAGGTGTTTACATGAAGACTTTTCAGTCCGATTGAGCCGTCAATCTCATCACTGATGGATTATTTGGTTGGATGTAAACGTAGCAATTGATATAGAGAGTAACTCCCGCTGCAACAGCAACATTACACATTAAAGACAGATGGAAACAACGGCAGAATAGATCCTAAATGGTTGTCATTCAGGCATAAGACTTCGAGATGTTGACCTGTGGTGTCGGGCAGTACGCGCCCATGCCGCCCGTGTTCGGCCCCTCGTCTCCATCCATCAGACGCTTGTGATCTTGAGCCGGCGGCATCGGTGACACTGTGACGCCGTCGCTGAAACACAAACACTGAGAACAGACAAGACGATTAGCGTGATCTGATCACCTCATTAACACCAGGGCTTAAAGGGATAGTTCACCCAAAAATGAAAATTAGCCCATGATTTACTCTCCCTCAAGTCATCCTAGGTGTATATGACTTTCTTCTATCAGACGAACACAATCAGAGTTATATTTAAAAATGTCCTGGCTCTTCCAAGCTTTATAATGGCAGTGAATGGCCGTTTCTGTTTTGAAGTCCATTAAAGTGCATCTATCCATCATAAAAGTGCATCTATCCATCATAAAAGTGCATCTATCCATCATAAAAGTGCATCTGTCCATCATAAAAGCATCTGTCCATCATAAAAGTGCATCTATACGTCATAAAGTGCATCTGTCCATCATAAAAGTGCATCTATCCATCATAAAATTGCATCTATCCATCGTGCATCTATCCATCATAAAAGTGCATCTATCCATCATAAAAGCATCTGTCCATCATAAAAGTGCATCTATCCATCATAAAAGTGCATCTATTCATCATAAAAGTGCATCTATCCATCATAAAAGTGCATCTATCCATCATAAAAGTGCATCTATCCATCATAAAACTTCAAGGAACTACACTGCGTCCAAAATGGTCGCATATGCGACCTTTTGAAATGCCATTGCGACCCTAATTTTTAATGGGTCGCAAATGTATCACTGATTATTTTTGTACCTACCGTATGTTTTAGGCAATATGCTATGATTTACTATGAGCATTTATTAAAACAGATATGTGTATTTTAAGAATATGTTTTATAACGTGCTCTGAGCATTCAACACATCAAACACATTGCCTTAATAATTATATTATATTAATATAATATAATTATTATTATATTATTTTATGGATTATATTTATTTTATTTTTCCTTAAGAGTTCAGGAGTCTGCCCATCTGTGCCAACCATAGCATGTTGAAATCCAAAAGAAATTCATTTTGCACTTTATTGTGTACTGTATTTTCTATTGCAGTAAATCTATCCCGACCAATGTTAAAGAAAACAAGAAGGCATGTGGTTTAAAAGATGGCAAGTAAAATGCAATACAGTGTCATTATTGTTCATTATTATCCAGAGCGGCTTACTATAAATTATTTGTGCGACCAAATCATGTTTTGCGCCAGTAACTTAAAAAGTTAGTAGCGCAAGTGCCACCGGTGGAAAAGGTTAGTGTAGTTCCCTGAACTTAACGCACAACGTAATGACGGCAATTGACGCCTCTCGCGGTTCAAACACACAGTGCTGGGCAACCGCGTTCATCATTACGTTGTGCGTCAAGTTCAAGTGTTTCTCTTTCGCCATAAATCCTAGCGTACGACCGTCTGACGGAAACTAGTTATTTTAGTCTACAGTTTTTAATATAACTGTGTTCGTCTGAAAGAAGAAAGTCATATACACCTAGGATGACTTTAGGGAGAGTAAATCATGGGCTAATTTGCATTTCTGGCTGAACTATCCCTTTAAACAGGAAGTACTTACAGACACTTCCTCTCCTTCCAGCAACTCCTCCACTACCACAGTCTCACCAGCAGAACCAAACGCCTTGTCCTGAAACGTCAAGAAATTAATACTTTCCGCATTTAATTTGTCAAATAATGTAACAAAAGATTCTATTTCAAATTAATACTGTTCTTTTGAACTTTATATTCATCAAAGAATCCTCAAAAATAAAATGCATCAGTTTCCACAAAAATATGAAACTTTTTTCAACATCATAAATGTTTCTTGAGCATCAGGGGCCGTATTCACAAAGAAGTTTAAGGCTAAAAGTAGCTCCTAACTGGCGAATTTAGGAGCAACTCCTAAAAATAATGGGCGTGTCACTCCTAACTTTAGGACTCCAAATTTTTTTCACTAAGAGTAATTCACGAAGCATTTTAGCCCTAAAAGTAGCACCTAAGTCTGGGACAGCTTAAAAGAAGTCGAGAGGACTCCTAACTCACTAAGACCGATTCACAAAGGATTGTAGCGCACACCACCGCCTCTCGCAGTCGTCCGGGGTCCGCGACACAAGCGGGAATGCTGCATTGATCTGCAAACAAATCCTCTCCCATGTCTCACGCTTAGTTTTGCCTGATATCCCAGTGCCGAATTTCCCTTTTATTATGTTTTTTTTTTTTTTTTAGCACCAGCTGGGCCAGCAGCAGTAACTGATCCTGTGTCCAGTTGGGCTTTCTTTTCCGTTTTGGCGAGTTCATAATCCACCGTCATTCAACTATTACATTACTTCAATAGGAGCAACATTTCCTTGCTTTAAGTAGTCTATTTAGGCTAATAGGATGTCAATTAACCAAGCAAGTGTTAAAGGTGCTCTATGTAACTTTTCTACTAAAATGAATCCTTTTTTTTATTGCCTGTGTGTGAAGGGGTTGTAATCACACATTAAAATGATCCACTTGTCGAGTTTTGCTATTACCTCTGAAGGCCAGTATTCCTATTTCTATGTGAAGTCTCCGGGTCGGATTTACCGCGAAATCCAACGGATGTGACGTGCATGCGCGCTCCCGAGCCTCTCTCCTTATATACAGTCTATTGTAGACGGTCAGGGAGTTACGTCCGGTTAAAGGTGCACGTTTTTCGGCTTATATCTCAGTCAATCTTTGATCAATATTCCCAAGACTCGAACCGTTCGTAGTGCTGGACGGGGCTTTTCGAACGAGCCCACCCCCGAGGTCCAACTCGCCCGGCTCCCTGAGTTATAGCCGTTCGAAATCGGTGGTCCCAGCGAACGGCGATCCGGTAGGGGGCATCCCCGAGGCCCGCCACTCTAGCGTTCGGGCAAGGGTTCCCCTGGGACCTCCTCTCCCGAATTTGAGCTCTCTGGGTCTTTGCGTTCCAGAGATACGAGGGATTTTCTTCTGAGATAGTGACGTCACCGGCGTCCGCAATTTTGCAGCGCGCCCGATGGTTTTCTGCTAATATCTCCGCGAAAACACCACCAAAAACTATGGAACTTATATGGTTCTTTTCAGCTCGACTAGATGGTCCCAACGAGCTCGGTGCTCGCCGAATCCGTCAAGTATTCGCCGAGATATTTGCGTAATAGACGGTATTGTCTATGAGTTCGAGCACGAGCGCTCTTGTAAAATTTGGTTGCAATCTGAAACATCACCACTAGAGGCCGCTAAAAGTTACATAGAGCACCTTTAATGCAAGTGTCGTTTTTCATTATTAGGCAAGTGGCGGTTTTCATTGGGGTATTAGGCTACCTTGATTTAATTTAATTCACGACTTTTCTCTCTCTCTGCCTTTTTAGAATTACACTTCACTGGAGCCTGAACAAACATGTTATTATGCATTTCGATGGCATTACTATTAGTATCCTGTGGATCATGTGACACTGAAGACTGGAGTAATGATGCTGAACATTCAGCTTTGATCACAGGAATAAATTACACTTACAATTGGAATAATATTTTCAAAAACATTAAATATCTCATCAAGCCAAAAATACATAACATTTATATAAACAAAATTGTTACTAACATACAAATTACTACACATTCTGTTAAGTTAGATCTGTATATTTATTGCATTATTTTGACTTGACTAAAATCCTCACACTATGTTCGACCAGCTCACGTTTTGAATCAGGGAATTATTGTGAAATAACTGTGAAACACAAACAGATCCTGTGCCAATATATGATCATCAGCGAGCGACTGACCTTCATGATGTCCAGAACCGCCTGACAGGCCTCGTCTTTATCGCGAGCGACTACGACACCCTTCCCAGCAGCCAATCCGCTGGCCTTCACCACCAGAGCGGGAAACCCCGCGCTGAACACACACAACGACACACACCCTCTCTACTGAACTTTACAAGAGTGTGATGTAATGTTTTAGATGCATCTTAAAGCCAGCATGAAATCCAAATGTCAAAAATTCCTTATTTTTTAAAGGAATCATGCTAACATGATTAGCATGTTACTAGCACGATTAACATGTTGCTAACAAACAACAAACTAACCATGTTAACAATGATAAACATAAGCATCTTGATTAAAACATGTTAGCAACATGCTAATTGTGTTAGCATCATGCTAACAACATGTTTATCATGTTAACATAATGCAAGCAAATGTTAAATGAGTTAGCATCATGTGAACAACATGCTAATCGTGTTAACATCTTGTTAAAAACAAGATTTGGTCTAACGCTAACCATGTTAACAACACGCTAATTGTGTTAACATCATGCTTGTAACAAGCTAATAATGTTAACATCATGCAATAAACATGCTAGCATTATATTAACAACATGCTATATATATTAGTATCATGCTAACAACATGCTAACCGCAGTAATATATTCTTAAAACATGATAACAACATGTTAATTAAGTTAACATAATGCAAATCATGTTAGCAGCATCATGCTAATCATGTTATCAACACGTTAATTGTGTTGGCATCGTGCTTGCAACAAGCTAATTATGTTAACAACATGTTTATCATGTTAACATAATGCAAGCAAATGCTAAATGAGTTAACATCATGTTAACAACATGCTAATCGTGTTAATATCTTGTTAAAAACAAGATTTGGTTAATCCAACGCTAACCATGTTAACAACACGCTAATTGTGTTAACATCAATCTTGTAACAAGCTAATAATATTAACATCATGCAATAAACATGCTAATCGTGTTAACATTATATTAACAACATGCTATTTATATTAGTATCATGCTAACCGCAGTAATATATTCTTAAAAACATAACGTGTTAATTAGGTTAACATCATGCAAATCATGTTAGCTCATGCTAATCAGTTACATGGCGACTTTAAGATGTGCATTTTATTATAATTTGAATTAATTTACTCCCACAGAAGATTGTTTTTTAATCCTATTTTGTGCATGTTTACCCTCGGATGTATTCGCAGGCCTCCTGCGGGTCGGTGAAGGAGCTCCAGCGGGCGGTGGGAATGTTGTGACGGTCCATGAAGGACTTGGAGAAACTCTTGCTAGCTTCCAGCTGTGCAGCCTTCGCCGACGGGCCGAAACACGACACGCCGGCGGCCGTCAGATCGTCCACGATGCCTAAGACACATTACTTCAGTCATCAAGAGCACAACATCTGGAGAGTGCCACATGTGCTACAAAATGCTAAAATGCTAAATTATTAAACCATGATTCAAAACAAGTCAAAATGTGTTAGCAGCATCATGTTAAAATATGCTAACAACATTAATGAGGCATTAAAACATGATAGCATTATGTTAACAACAAACATATTAGCATCTTGCTTAAAAGATGTTAACAATATGCCAATTGTGTTAGCAATAGCATGATGCCAGAACATGCCAACCACGTTACTATCATGCAAGCAACATGCAAATTGCATTATGTTATCAAAATGCTAATCGAGTTAACATCATAGTAGCAACATGCTAATTGTGTTAACAATGCTAACAACATTCTAATCATGTTAGCATTATACTAGCAGCATTTTCATCTTGTTAACATCATACTAACAACATGTTAATTGTTTTAACATCATACTAACAACATGCTAATCATGTTAGCATTTTACTAACAGCATGTTCATCTTGTTAAAATCATACTAGCAACATACTAATTGTTTTAACATCATACTAGCAACATGCTAATCATATTAGCATCATACTAGCAACGTGTTAGTAAAATGATAATGAAGAGATGAAGCATCTTACCAGCAGCCAGAGGAACTTCTGGACCAACGACCACGAGTCCCACGCTATGATCCTTACAATACTGCGCTAAAATACAGTGATTGTTCACAGACACCTCTGGAAGATATAATATTATAAATTATTATAACATCCCTTCAAGCGGACAAAGTTTCCACATTCATCAATGCATTTTAAAATCTTTTTTTTCCCAATGCATGTTACATTTATTAACATTAAGGATTAACAACCTTAACATTTATTAATAATTACTTGTATTTTTAATTTGTGTAAGTACTCAACTAATCGATTACTCTGATTCTCTAAGCGCATTTTAATAATAATTTATATTATATATAAATAACAATTTTTTCTTAATTTATACATGCATTGCAATGCATATGTGTGTATTTGGCTATATATTCAACAATTATACACAGTACACACACATATATTATGTAAACACAAACTTTTATTTTGGATGCGATTAATCGCGATTAATCGTTGTCCAGCACTGCTTTTTTTCAATGCATGTTGTTCTTTTAGAAACGTGTTGGTTGTTAAACCTCCAAGTGAGCCGAAGCCAAACAATTATGAATAAAACACGATGCATTATCATGAAAGCTTGTGTTTTTAATTCGTCACGTCTCACCCGAGTTGCAGATCTTGCCGCTGTTGGCCGTGCCGGCGTTCCCAGGAGCCACGAGGACCTGCTGAACGAGAGGCGACTGCGCTAACTTCCACGCTAGTGCGTGTTCGCGCCCTCCACTGCCCACCACCAGCACCCGCTCCGCCATGACCTCTGACCTGTGCGGTCACATGACCTCAACATAAACACATGCAACGATCTCATATACGACTACTGGCATCAATATGAGGAGTTGGACTGGTGTCAAAAATTAATAAATAAATGTATTTATTTGGGGGGAAAACATTTCTATAAACGTTATCATTTTAAAAAAATATTTTTTTAATTATAAATAATTGGTAAGACTTTACTAAAATCTTCCTTTAATTAGCGTTTAATTAATCTTGTGCAAAACTAGTGGCATAATTATGAGACCTTAGACTCAACTCTTCCATTTAGATACTTAGTTATAGAGTCGAAAAATAAAGCAAATTAATGAATGAATGAATTAATTAATGTTAATTCGTGTTTAATTAATAGATCTCGTTCTCAACGATTGGCATAATTATGAGAAATTGTGCTATTTAATTTTAGTTAGTCAAAAAATACAAAAATAAATATTAATTTGAAAGAATAAAACTGTAACTACATTCAATAATTTTAAATACATATCTTAATAAATAATGAATAAGACTACAGTAACATCCCTTTCATTAGTGTTTAATTAATGCAACATCTTGTGCAAAACTACTGGAATAATTATGAGACCTTAGACTCAACTCTGCCATTCATGTATTTAAAGTGTCAAAAATAAAATAAATAATTGAATATTAATTATTAGTATATCATTTAATAAATTAATAAAACACTACAATTAAATTAAATCATTTTTAATAGTATTTTAAACAATAATAAGTGGAAACACTTTACAAGTAGTTCCTTTAAAGATTGTTAATTCATGCATTAACAAACAATGAGCAACATTATTAATAGTTAATAAAAACACAACAGTTGATTGTTAGTTCATGTTAGCTCAGGTCCATTAAATAATATGAACAGATACAACATTTGATTTGAATAATGTATTAGTAAATGTTGAGTTTAACATCATTAAATGAGATAATTAAATGCTTTAGTTGTTTTTTTCATTGATAATTCACGTTAATATAGTTAACAAATAGATTGTGTATTTATCAAACGATTTAATTAAAAACTGCTGCAAATTTTTGCACACAGTTATTGGCGGATACCGATAATCTCTGATATATTAGTCGTCACTATCTCACAAAATGTCACTATCTGCATGTAAATAGTTTGTATATCATCTAAAGAGGCGGTTTGATTGCATGCAGGCTTTGACCTATAGGATGCACCGATGCGAGTTTGATCATCTCCTGCCATTGACCTTTCAGTGCTGAAGCCAGACCTTAAATCCCAGCAGACATTAACATCACACACACCTACAGAAGCACTGCAACACTGCATTAGTGCAACAAAGCACTGTGCATCTGCACAAAACATTGCATTTGCATTAAAATACCATCAATTAACTCTGAAAACAAGACTCTTTAAGTTGAACTTTGGCTCCAAAACCCACTGACACAATTCCTCGTGTTGAGCAAGAGTTGGTGTGGATAACTGATGATCACAAATCAATTAAACACACAATCACAGGGAGTATGTTAACAAGCATCACATGAGTGACTCACATCACGAGATTCAGCGTTTGCTCCTCGTTTACTTACTTTGGACGTTTTAAAGAACACTAAATGCAACACATATATATATGCATGCATGCATGCATAATAATGATTATGCATTAGATCGTTCTTGAAATGCATGAGCAATTATCATGCACGGACATGTTTTGCTGTTTCAGACACAACTCTTATAAAAGAAATATGGTGGGACTATGCACTGTTGTAAAGGATTCCCATATTTAATGTCACATTACCATGTTTTATGAACATGTCTAAAAAGGTTCTACATATGTCCAAAAAAGACAAGATATTACCATGAAACATATTCAAAAACCTGTAAAACATTCATTCAGCACTGCACAATAAATCATGATGCAACATCAGTCAGACTGCATGCAGTTCCTGAGTTATCTTCTTAAAGTTGTTAGGCTGTATATTTGTTGCTACTGTAGGAGTAATTGCTCACTTACGTTATTTCTGATGAAGTGCAGGCTACAGTCGGGATCCTGTGTCTCGTTCAGGTCGTGTTTAAGTGCTGGACAGAAGACCAGAGTGTGTTTAACACAACAAACCACGTGCGGACAGGCTACTGACGTTCGATTCGCAAAATGAATCATTCTTTTGAATCGGTTCTTTTGAATGATTTGGTTAGATCAAGTGACTATAATCTGAGGTGAGATCATAAACAGAAGAATTTCCATACACGATGTATGAAAGCTTGTTTCCACCACATGGGGAAAAGAAATAATTGCAACTTTTTATGTCATTAACCCTTTTTCTCATAAATTCCGTGTTTATATCTCAATTGCGTCAAAAGTAGGAAATGTTAGATAAAAAGACGCAATTATATTGTTTTATTCCATGGCGGAAACAATCTTCCTTAATATGTGTATATGAAGTTTAACCTATATCTCGTGAAAACAGTAGTATTTAACTATGTATTTAACAAATATTTCAATTCAGTTGATTAATTGAACCGAACTGTCCTAACGAATCGATTCGCTACAAATGAATCAGACTCCTTGACGCTAAACTCCACACACGTTACAAAAAATTAAACTACAAACCGTGTCGTAGATCTGGGATATGACATGGATGTGTAAAATAAATATATAACATAGTGTTTGGGAGTTTAGACTTTGTATACACCCTTCAAGATCGATGCAAGTTTCAGTTTTATCAACTTCCTTTCAGGGCAATTTTGGGAAATGTAGTTTATGTAACGATTCCGAGTTCCAGTTCAAGGAATGTGCACAGGTTTCCTATTGACATTTCTATCATAATAAATACTTTTTAAATTCCAACACAACACCAAACAAACTAGATCTTTTGAAACAATAGGACTAGCATGTGCATTTCTTGCCTTTTATTTGATAAACATGATGCTGTCAACCAACAAACGCTCAAACAACATGAAAAAAAAAAACTATATTGTTAACACAAAACACATCTATTTAAAATCCCAAGAATAAAAACAGACATGATATTGATCCTTAATAACTTAATTAGCTGTATATTTCAGCATCATCATCAACATGCACTCTTAAAAATACAGGTTCCAAAAGTTTATTTTTACAGAAGAACCATTTTTGATTCCACAAATAACATTTGAATAATCTAAATAACCTTTTTCCACTATAAAGAAGCGTAAAGGCTCCATGGATGTTAAGGGTTCTTCATCAATGAACTTTATTTCCAGGAGTGTGAGCTGAAGTGCAGATTCACAGCAGAGGCAGCTCCGGCGTGTGGAGGAGCTCTCGCCCGACATCCGAGTCTCGGAGAGCGAAGAGAGTCACTCCAGAGCTGTACGCCGCGGGAATCATCAGATGCGACGTCTTCGGACGCTCTTCGTCCTTCTGCTCTTCTTCCCTGATCATCTCTCTAACTTGACCTATAATTATAAGAAACTCACGGTCAGTGGCTGAATGCATTAGCTGGACGATATAGGTGACATTTACAGTGTCGGTACACTGAACAACATCAGGCCTTGAAGAGAAAATAGAGTGCGCAGTGTGTAATCTGCATTATTACACGGCTGTGTGGAATACTTGATTCTGATTGGTCAGCAGCGCTATACGCTCACTGGGAATGTTTTTTCTTTGTTGAAGTTTTGCGTTTGTCGAGCTAATAAAATATTAAAACTCAGTCGAATCAATATTTTGTGTACAGTTATTTAATTATGCCATCCAGTATCGTGGACTCGCTCTCTCTTGTTTCATAAACGCAGCGGCGGCCATTTTGTGACTATTGTTTTTTACACTGTTGGATTATAACATACAAACTGGTACGATTTTAAAACATTTACTCTGAAATCAATATCTCTGATCTCTATAATTATTTATGTGTTGAAATGCTGTGTAATAAGTATTATGACTGTATACCGTATCTCTTAAATGTCCGTCTAGTTTGATCTCGCCGCTGAAACTGCTCTCTCCGCGAAGCTTTGAGTTTAAAGAGATGATAGAATATTTCAACTCAGATCAATATTTTGTGTCTAATTATTTACTTTTGTGGCAAGCAGCCTGTAATAAGCGGGATAATGAACATCCAGACAGTTGTTATCTCAGAATAAACCCCTTCAGGTGTGTGTGTGTTATCTCAGAATAAACCCCTTCAGGTGTGTGTGTGTGTGTCTGTGTGTGTGCGTGTGTGTGTGTGTGTGTGTGTTATCTCAGAATAAACCCCTTCAGGTGTGTGTGTGTGTTATCTCAGATGCAACCCCTTCAGGTGTGTGTGTGTGTGTGTGTTATCTCAGAATAAACCCCGTCAGGTGTGTGTGTGTGTGTGTTATCTCAGAATAAACCCCTTCAGGTGTGTGTGTTATCTCAGAATAAACCCCTTCAGGTGTGTGCAGGTGTGTGTGTGTGTGTTATCTCAGAATAAACCCCTTCAGGTGTGTGCAGGTGTGTGTGTGTGTGTGTGTGTTATCTCAGAATAAACCCCTTCAGGTGTGTGTGTGTGTTATCTCAGAATAAACCCCTTCAGGTGTGTGTGTGTGTGTGTTATCTCAGAGTAATCCCCTTCAGGTGTGTGTGTGTGTGTGTGTTATCTCAGAGTAATCCCCTTCAGGTGTGTGTGTGTGTGTGTGTGTGTGTGTGTGTGTGTGTGTGTGTTATCTCAGAGTAATCCCCTCCAGGCTGATGAAGACCTGATCCTGATCACCCGGTGTACAGGAGTGTGAACAGAACAGTCAAAAAGAGGGCGCCGTACCCTCCACATTTAATGTCTTCCAGCGCAGGTCGGGATGCTGATCTGAGATCTGTGACAGGTGAACATCTGGAGTCAGTCTCTTCAGAACATCTTCCCGGCGAATGAGCAGCACAGACTCGCTGCACAGACGCTCATGAACCTCCTCTTCACTCACTGTGGAAGAAAACAACAAGTGTAGGATCTAAGAAGGAACACAAAGAAATTTCATTACACTAAGGATTATGTAAAATTGCCATCACCACATGGTTATTTAATACACGGTGTGTTCATTCCAAAATAAAAGTTCCACTTCCGACACATCGGCCAAACAGAAAAATATCGGAAAAAGTATCGGACAAAGCGAATATTTAAAAAAAAAAAAAAATACCGTCTGATATATCAGTCGACCACTAGATTGTATTTTTATTTTATAGTTTACTGTTCTTTTACTTTACAATAGTTAATAGATTATTTAACTTTACTTTAGCTTGTATATTGTCAGGGCTGCGTCCTGAACTGTGTGTTTTTGCCTCTTCATGATGACTCGCTTGCTTTAGTCCTCATCTGTAAGTCGCTTTGGATAGGCGTCTGCTAAATGACTACATTTCTAAATGTCTAAAGTATGTTTGAAGTGTTTGAAGGTTGAGCTGCGAGCTCATTGGCTACTGATACAGCAGGAACCAATCAGCTGTGCCCTATATATAGAGAACGATGTGATTGCAATCTGGGCCGACAAAAAGTTGAAACGGTGGTGCGTTGAACACCCTGTTCTGATGAGGCAAGAGTCGCAACTACGGCAGCTGAGAAGGACATTCTCTGTGTTCTTTTCGAAGAGTTTTCAGAGCCGGATGAAATCGGTATAAACACGTGTTTAATTCTGCAAAACACGCTCGATGTTTCAGTCACCGCCCTCGCCGTCCAGAATAACAGAGAACATCCCAATCGAGAGAAGGGATTTGTGGAAACTGTGCTTCCTAATAATTGTGATCCAACATTTGCCTCGTGTTTCAGGATGAAAAGACAAACATTTCAGGTGAAGGATAATCCACGTTATGATCTATATGATCTTATTATTTTTATTGTGAGTACTAGGCTTATCATTATTGCTGATCACTGTTGATATGCTATACGTTTACTATAAAACTCTTACAAACATGTCTTCTGATATCTTCAATGTTGTGTATGCCGAGCTCCAGGACCCGTTGTGCGAGCCGTCTCTTTAATACCGCGTGGTTTATGTACATGTTGCTGCTGCATGGGCGGACATTTTTGACACACACACACACACACCAAACAAGAGAAGACGTGTCTCAAACCCCGTTACACACCGTTTCCATGAAACATGTCGTTCAACCCAGAAACTGTAGCAAAGGTTTGAGCTTGAACGTGCTCCAGTTTTCATTTCACCAACAAAATAAAAGTTGGTCCGACACATCGACCAAAAATAAAAAAAAATAAAACGTATCGGCCAACGCCGATATTTAAAAATGGCCAAATATCGGCCAATATATCAGTCGACCACTAGTTTTTATTTTTTACTGTACTGTAGTTTACTGTTGTTTAACTATACTATAGTTAATAGATTATTTAACTTTACTTTAGTTTTACAAATTTTGTTATGCGCTTTTTTCATTTTATTAATTTTGTTCTTTTTACACACAAATTATATAAAGTATCAGTGCAGAGTTATTTTAGTATCACTGATATTCTATTTTAGTTGTAATTAATATTTTAAATCAGGTTTTATTTTTATACTCTGTTTTATTATTTTTATATTATATTTATCTTACTTTGAAAGTTTTAGTAATTTTGTTGTGAGTTTTTGTCACTTCTATTATTATTATTATTTTTTTTAATAAGTCTCTATACTTTTTATTTCAGTTTCAAGTTTAGTTATTTCAGTCCATCAAGTTAAGCTAAATGAAAATTACTTTTTTACAGTTTCAGTTTCAGTGAACTAAATAAACCCGTGTGATTTGGGACTCTGAAGAGAAGTTTATAGATATTATATATATATATTAGGGGTGTAACGATTCCCTCATGTCACGATGTGATACATATCTCGATACTGAACTCACGATACGATATTATTGCGATACTCCAAGACATATGATAAAAGATTAACAACAAAATTACTGTTAATTTGGTTTTACATTGTGTGTGTAAATGAATATCTTGGACTCGGTGCTAAAACCCAAAGCACAGGACAATAGAGACACCAGAATAACAATATTCATGATTCTGAAGATGAAAATACAGAATTATTATAGACGAATCTTCTTGATCTTTCACTGACTAGATATATTTAAAATAACGTCGGCCACTTTTACTGGTAACATCAGATATTTGGCATTATCAGGACCCACAAATATCGCATTATTATACATTATATTCAACATTATATATAGTAGTTTAATGTAGTACTGACACTAAAACTGAAAACTAAAAAAAAATTCTCACACAGTAATTTCTATTTTGGTTGAACTATCCATGATACATATTGTTGCATTTTTGTATTGCGATGTATTGTGATTTGTGACACGATATATTGTTACACCCCAAATATACACACACACACACACACACAGTGATTCGTGTGATTTGTGACGCACCCACATCCAGAGGGTTGGTCATGAACACGGCTCTGGGTCCCACGCCGAAGATGAGCTGGTGGTGCCAGGCGTCGGGGATCTCCTCTCCTTCGGGAACGGCCTTCTGCATGTTCATGGTGGCGACGGGAACGGCTCCACGCAGGATCCACCGGGCCAACCAGGGCACCAGCTTCACCCTGCGGCGGGGAAAGAGCCCGAAGAACCGGCCCGCGACGAGCCCCGCGCTGGCCTGGTCCGCCCCGTCGATCAGCTGCAGGTGCGTCGCCCCTGGAGGAGCGCAGGCGTGTCGGGTATTAGAGAACTAAACACAGTACGGCTTAATATCAATATATCCGCGTAGCGCAGTACTCATCGTTACAACATCGTTAAAATAGTCGAACGCAGGCTCACTATTGGCCGACGCTGGTCATGTGTGTGTGTGTGTGTGAACAACCCAGAAGCGCTGCGCTGTTACACACATGAACTCACTCAGGCCCACAGAGAAGGACATGAAGAGTTGAATAAAGTCGTTATTTTTGTTTGTTTTTTGCGCACAGAAAGTATTCTCGTCGCTTCATAAACTTAAGGTTGAGCCGCTGTAGTCACTCGGACTATTTTAAAGCTACACTGTGTGATTTTTACCCCCATCTAGCGGTGAAAAGGTATATGACCATCCAGTGAATATTAGTTTCAGTTCCTCTCAATTCCGATTTCGTTTTAACTCCTACGGTGGCCAATGTAGTCCAAGATTAACACGGCTTCCAGTTCGACCTCGTCCGTGAGTGTTCCTTCACGTGATGAGGTTATTTTAGAAAACTATTATAATTTGCAGTAATTTAATTTGTCAGGTAACATATAGGTTATGACATCTATGTAAAATGAATAATAGTTTTATGTTTTCGTTATTTTTTTACCATTTCATTGCTAACATCAGTTATCAGGTTCCCAGACGAATGCAAGCTAATCTTAGTAAAGTAACTTTTATCAGTGCCATCGTTATTCTGTATGTTGTACGACATCACTAGCGTAAGGCAAAGTTTACATTGTAGGCTATATATTATTTTCCGTCTTAATTCTCTTTTTCGCTTCCTTGGCGACTCTGATACATATCCTGGAGAATAAGAGTGATCCTCCATCAGCAACAGATTTCAAAAAGGCTTTCAGGTTTTTATATATCAGTCTCAAGCAATCCCCCTCTTGACATTCGACACGGTGCCATCGAGTGTTAAAACGCGAAAGGCGAAGCTTGAATTAACGGGTATGTCCCTCTTTGGCTAATGTACTTTCAAGATGGAGGGGCAACATGGCGACCGACATTAGAACCCCTGACCCGTATGTATTTTCAATGGCATATTATACACTCACGAGAATACTTTATTACTTGAACGAAGTAAAAATACATTAATGAGCACATATATTTTTGAAAGAACTAAGTGTTTTTAGCTAAGAATAAACTAAAAAAGTTACACAGTGTAGCTTTAAGTATATGCAAACAGTTGGGATGTGCATCAGTGCATTCGGTCTTAAAGAGACAGTACTGTAATGTACCAGCTACTGTCTGTGTCATTAACGTCAATCAAACAATACAGAGTAAATCACTCACTGCTCTTGAGCGAATAATGTTATCTTTAATCAGAATCAATTTAATTCATACTATGCATTACATTTAAATATGCAATTGTGTGGTATTTTTTACTGCATCTTACCCGGATTCACTACGGTAAGTTACATCGTGCGTACAAGTAACATAAAACATTTTTTAAGACGAACTTCCAACTAAAGCGTTTCAGTAAAAATGGCCATGTTTTTTTGTGCTAATGTTTTGAAAACATTGAACGATCGTTCTGTCAACGTTACCAGAAGAACGTTTATCTTTGAGAGACTTTGAGAAATTGAGATAAACACGATGTATTTACAATTGAGATAAATTGAGATAAACACGATGAATAAACAATTCTGCAAGAAGAATTGATGCATTGATTATTAAAATGTTGTTGCATTGTGTACCTTTAATAACAAAAAATTATGATAAAAAAAAAAAAACAGCAAAAAATAACTATGAAGAGCTCAACCTGTACCAGCTTTGCTGTTCTAATATATATATATTAGGGGTGGAACGGTACACAGAAGTCACGGTTCGGTTCATACCTCGGTTCAGACGTCACGGTTCGGTACGATTTCGGTACAATGGAGGGAAAAGCAAAACAAAAAAGCAGAAGGCATTGTATTTTTTAAATAAGTTTTATTAATAAAGGCATAGAACCAGTTTATTTGTAGTGCACTGACAATAGTTTTATATAATTAGTTTATTAATTAAATTAATAAAAAGACAAAAAGACCTTGCGATGTGTTTGGTAATTGTACCTGTATTAATTTAAAATTAATTTGGTATATTTCAGATCAATATATTTGTTTTCCTTCATTTTAATTAACATTATTAATTAACAATGTAACATTATTCTCATCTGAATTATAAATAGTTGATTTCTGTATAAAATAATACTACCATTAAAAACGCATTCGATTTTCTTTTTTAATCAATGTAGAATGTGTAAGATTAGTGCTCCGAGGACAAGAAATGAAAACCAATGCGATGAATGTCCAAAAGATGGGACCCAGACTGTTTTGAAATGGAGTTGGATAAATATGTTTTGCTTTTAAAACAGCGTGTGTGTGTGTGTGTGAGAGAGAGAGATTTTGGTTGGGTGACAAAAGAGACTTTTGTGACAAAAGCACAATGTTGTGTTTTATTGCGAGTGTACACAAATATACACTCACCGGCCACTTTATTAGGTACACCTGTCCAACTGCTCGTTAACACTTAATTTCTAAGCAGCCAATCACATGGCGGCAACTCAGTGCATTTAGGCATGTAGACATGGTCAAGACAATCTCCTGCAGTTCAAACCGAGCATCAGTATGGGGAAGAAAGGTGATTTGAGTGACTTTGAACATGGCATGATTGTTGGTGCCAGAAGGGAGAAGCAGAAGACTCAGAAGACCAACAGCAGAAGACCCCACCGGGTACCACTCATCTCCACTACAAATAGGAAAAAGAGGCTACAATTTGCAAGAGCTCACCAAAATTGAACAGTTGAAGACTGGAAAAATGTTGCCTGGTCTGATGAGTCTCGATTTCTGTTGAGACATTCAGATGTTAGAGTCAGAATTTGGCGTAAACAGAATGAGAACATGGAACCATCATGCCTTGTTACCACTGTGCAGGCTGGTGGTGGTGGTGTAATGGTGTGGGGGATGTTTTCTTGGCACACTTTAGGCCCCTTAGTGCCAATTGGGCATCGTTTAAATGCCACGGCCTACCTGAGCATTGTTTCTGACCATGTCCATCCCTTTATGGCCACCATGTACCCATCCTCTGATGGCTACTTCCACCATGTCACAAAGCTCTAATCATTTCAAATTGGTTTCTTGAACATGACAATGAGTTCACTGTACTAAAATGGCCTCCACAGTCACCAGATCTCAACCCAATAGAGCATCTTTGGGATGTGGTGGAACGGGAGATTCGCATCATGGATGTGCAGCCGACAAATCTGCGGCAACTGTGTGATGCCATCATGTCAATATGGACCAAACTCCCTGAGGAATGCTTCCAGCACCTTGTTGAATCTATGCCACGAAGAATTGAGGCAGTTCTGAGGCAAAAGGGGGTCCAACCCGTTACTAGCATGGGGTACCTAATAAAGTGGCCGGTGAGTGTAAGTAAACACTTTGCAGGTTTAATGATCTGTATGAACAAAATGACGGAGTATGTTTTTTATGTTTCCACTGTTCGATCGCGGCCGCGCCTCTCTCTCACACACACACACAAACACACACACTCCAGCATTGCAATCTTGACATCGCAGCCTGTTCATTATGCGGTCACACCAAACGCGAATAGAGCGTCAGATTCGCGTCTAGTTCGCCGCTAGTCCAAAGCGAATAGGACACGCGTATAAAGCCAACGTTTGAAGTGAACGCGCGTTCAGAGCTAATAGCCGATGGTACAGATTATGTGTCCCTAAAGAACCCGCGTATCTAACAGTAGTTCCGCATTACATTAATTAATTTTCACGCGAGTTTTATTTATTTTTATACCGTGTATTCTCCGTGTAAATTCGCGCACCGAACCGTGACGCCCGTACCGTTTCGGTTCGGTACGAATACATGTACTGTTCCACCCCTAATATATATATATTGCTTTTAATTTATTTAGAATATTGTTAACAGTATAACTGTGCAGTTAATTCTCATACTGTATTTTCAAATAGTTTTGGAATATTTTTCCTCTCCCCAAATGTGTGAAAAATCAGCAAAAACACTTGCTGCGCGAGTGCAGGTAATCGTGATTAAAAAAAATAACTATAATATATACAGGAGAAACTCGAAAAATTTGGTGCAAATGGTGCAAAAGTTAATTTATTTCAGTAATTCAACTTAAAAGGTGAAACTAATATATTACATGCAAAGTGAGATATTTCAAGCCTTTATTTGTTATAATTTTGATGATTATGGCTTACAGATATGAAAACCTTTTCACAATATTCTAATTTTGAATTTGGGGGTTTCATAAGTAAGCCATAATCATCACAATTATAACAAATAAAGGCTTGAAATATCTCACTTTGCATGTAATGAGTCTATATAATATATTAGTTTCACCTTTTAAGTTGAATTACTGAAATAAATGAACTTTTGCACCATATTCAAATATTACGAGTTTCACCTGTATATATTGCTTTTAATTTATTTCAAACATAGTTAATATAATTGTGCAGTTAATTCTCATACTATATTTTCAAATTGTTTTGGATGTGCAAAAACCCAGTGCTGAGTGTGAAATGAAGCGTGTGGAGAGCGGGTGTACCAGCGTTGCTGCGCGAGTGCAGGTAGTCGTGCAGCGGCGCCGTGTTCCTCCTCAGACTCGTCCTCACGCAGGAGTTCACCGTCTCCGGCGCGACCGCGATGATGCCGAGCGCCTGAAGGACGTCCACCAGGGCCGTGGCTCCGCACGCAGAGACCCCGATCTGAAGAGTCTGCCTCTGGACCGCCTCCTGGATGCTCCACAGCATCGCCGTGTGGACCTCAGGCCCGGCAGAACCCTCCGGATCCTCAGACCCCATCAACTCCATCTCTGCTGGGTGCGGTGCTGGAAGACACATGCAGTCAGGGCTTTTCAATCTGTTACCATCCTCGTGCAAGGGACGCCCATCCTAACATTTAAGCTATCTATTTTCATGTATAAATCAATCAATTAATACCGTGAAAAATGTGTTATAAATGTGCAAAATATTTAGTTTTTATTACATTACTTAGTTGTTCTTTTCCTCTTGGACTCACTGTAATAATGTACTTTTATTTATTTAATATTATTATTTATTTAAATCAAATTCCATTTATTTTAATATTTTTTAAATCATTTTTTAAGTCCGGGCTTTTTAAATCTGTTACATGCAAGTGCAAGGGACATTTATGCTTTATATTTTCATATATAAAGATCCAATTAATACCGTGAAAAATGTATATTATAAATGTGCAAAATATTTAGTTTTTATTACATTACGTTGTTGTTGTTTTCCTCTTGGACTCACTGTAATAATGTCCTTTTATTTATTCATTTAATTGTATTTATTTATTTTAATATTTTTTAAATCATTTTTTAAGTCCGGGCTTTTTAAATCTGTTAGATGCAACGGATCCTAAAATTTAAGCTATATATTTCCATACATAAAGATCCAATTAATACTGTGAAACATTTATATTATAAATGTGCAAAATATTTAGTTTCTATTACATTACATCATTGTTTTTTCTTGGACTTTTAGATGCATTTTGTTCATTTATTTAATTTTATTATTTATTTATGTATTTAATAACTCAAATTTGAAATTTGAAATCAAATTGAAAAATTCCATTTATTTTAGTATTTTTTTATTTGACTGAATTTACTTTTTTTTAGATAGTTTAATCTAATTTTACCTTTCTAAGCTGCTTTATTTAAATGATGTTTTATACATTTATTTAGTTTTTATCAAATGTATGTATTTTATATATTTAAATCAAATTACTTTTTATTTATGTTAATCAAATGTATTAATTGAATCATTTAATCATGTTTTTAATTTAAATACAGTTGTATGTATTTTAATCAATTTATTTTAACCTAAAGTATTCATTTATTATGTATTTATTTTAACACAATTATTTATTTTTTCATTTGTTTTATTTTCATCAATGTATTTTATTGTATAAAATTATGTATTTATTTATTTTATAATACTATTTTATTTTAGCACTAACAATTCTGTTTTTTTAAATATTATTTATTTATAAAATTCATAAAAAGTACAAATCTTTAATAACTTTATTTTTACACTGTTTTAAGAAATTATCATTGATGACAATACAGCTCTGTTTCATGATAATAACAACGTCAGAAAATGTTCATAGATAACAACAGCAACATCATCATCGTAAACATAAACACAGCAAATTTTATTTATTATTAATTTTACGTAAAAAAAATTTAAATAAGAGACAAATGTTAATTTATTGATTATGATAATAATAATGTTCCGAATATAATTGTACATTTGTATCATAATTATACAAACTGTTTATAAATATAAAACTATAACATACTGTACATTTACAATTATTAATTCTGACTATTATTATTAATTTTTTTTATGAAAATGTCTTTTATCGTATGCCTGTTATTTATTTTACAATACCACGGCAAAGCACTCGAGGGCGTAGAGATATATGGTTTTACCATCGTTAAGCAGGTTTGGAGCAGCATTTTACCATCGTAAAATAAAATCTGTGACAGCGATATTTTAGCGTTCTGATGAACCTGAACCATGATAACACGTTCATTATACCGGGAGCCTTTTAGTTTTTATACATCACGACGCTCGCTGCAGATTTCAGGGTAAATCATCTATTTCTGCTTAAAATATATTATGTAAATATGACAACACAACTAAGATAAAGCATAAAAATGAAGCATTTGGTTCAATACAAACCGCTTCAGCACGAGGAACTCGACTTGACTCCTGACGGGCTCTGGTTTGTTTTTATTCCTTGATTAGCTCTCGTGACTCAGTTACTGAGCTGTGATTGGATGGGGGGGGGACTCCGTCAATGTGCTGTGATTGGATTGCGGGACTCCGACAGTGTGCTGTGATTGGTCTATCAAATGTGACAGATTTTTTTGGCGCATGAATCTCATAGAATTAAAAATCTGAACGTTTATTTAAAATTTGTATGGAAGCCTATTTCCGCAGGAAGAAAAATCATGCTCAGGCAAATCTTTAAAAGTTAGAATTATGACATAATAAGTGACTACATAATTATGACAAAAACATAAATTACATACTAATACAAAACATAAATATGAAATAAAAAGTGATGATTATGTAGAAAAGTCGACATTGTGAAAAGAATGCATAATTATGACATACTATGTGACATTAAAAACATAAATATGACATAATAATTATGGGATAAAAAGTCAAAATATGACAAAAACTTAAAATAGCCTAATCTTAGAATAAAGTCATAATTATGACAAGTCGACATTGTGACATAAAAAAACCCTAAATATGACATAAAAAGTAGACATTATGATATAAAAACAATAAATATTACATAATAATAAGTGAGATAAAAAGTCAAAATTATGACAAAAAAATCATAAATGACAAAAAAGTCAAAATCATAAGATAAATTCAAAATTATGACGTCTAGCCACACACACACACACAACATTTCAATTTCATATCAACTGACGCAATTAAAAATACGTTTACATATAGAAGATTACAGTTGACATAGGGCTGTCAAATGATTAATCACGATTAATCACATCCAAAATAAAAGTTTTTTTTACATAATATACGTGGGTGCACTGTGTATAATTATTTTGTATATATATAAATACACACACATGCATGTATATTTAAGAAAAAAAATATTATTTATATATAAAATATTTATATTTATATGTAATATAAATTATATATAAATCTATATACAGTATATACATGAAAATATTTCTTAAATATATACAAGCATGTGTGTGTATTTATATATATAAAATAATTATACACAGTGCACCCACATATATTATGTAAAAAAAAACTTTTATTTTGGATGTGATTAATCACGATTAATCATTTGACAGCCCTAGACCATGGTTTCGTATAAGAGTAACACTTATGCTAACTGGTCCCGAATGGCTGATGTCAGAGTTACAGTTATAGTTTCGCTTTCGAGCACATTTAAAAGTGAGAGTAAAAGTGAGAGTGTGTTCAGTCAGTGAAAGCGGGCTGATGTACACACATCTCGGACGGGAACGATGCAAACCCCAGCTCGAGTGCAGAGCTAAACACTCCGACCTCGACTGTGAACACGTGACCCTGTAGCGATGAGAAGGGCCTGAGTGAGAAGGGATGATTCTGTCCTCCGGAACCCGAACTCGACCCCTTCCCTTCAGAGGATTTACATTCGCGTTGGTCCTGCTGTCGACATGCGCGTGCACGGGTGAGTAGCGTTACAAGCCCAATGGGATGTATTATAATCATTATTTCTAAGTGGAAAGCGACTATAAAAAACAATTATCTCTCTCTATTCTATTTTATTATCGTATTATATATTCGGGTAGGGTAGTTAATCAAATGTAGCCTATTCATAAAAGTCTTAAAAATATACAAAATGAAAGATCGTGTTTTTCCCCCCGTTTATTTATTTACAAATGATGACATGCCCAAAAGGAGGTTTTGTCAGATTTACGACTTCTGGGTGCAAATTTGTGATAGCTAACAAAAATGCAAACGTCGTATATGAAAACGTTCTGAAAACGTCTTTTTCTCTTGGTTATGTGAACGTGAAGGGAAATTCCATTTCATCATTCTTCAAACAAGTACCATAACTTCCAACTAACGCGTTTCAGGAAAAAAACGCAATAGCCTAAATAAAGTTTTTTTTTTTGTGCCAATGTTTTGAAAACATTGAACGTCAACATTACCGGAAGAACGTTTGTTCATTACTTTGAGAGACTTATAAGGAAATTGAGATAAAGTCAATATTATGAAATTATTGTTTATAATTATATTAAAGATTCATAATTATGACATAAAAAACATAAATATGACATAACACATTGACATTATGACATAAAAAGCTATGACATACTAAGTGACATGCTTATCCATAATTATGACATTTAAAACATAAATATGACGTACGAAAGTGATAATATTGGATAAAAAGTCAAAATAGGACAAAACTTATAATGAAATTTAGATAAAGTCGACATTATGACATATAAAACATAAATGACATAAAAAGTCATAATTATGCCATAAAAAGCAGACATTATGACATAAAAACCATACATATGACATAAAAAAATGATAATTATGAGATGAAAAGTCAAAATTATGACAAAAATTCATTAAAAAACATGGAAAAAGCAATGTATAAATGAAGTTTTTGTGCTAAGATTTTTAAAACACTGAACGAACGTTCTATTAGTTTTTCTCAGTTGCTTTGGTACATTTCTCGAATCACTCTCGACATTTGTAAAACAGAAAGTGCATTTCTCAAAACAATCCGTACACATAGCAAAACATTTCTCTCAGAAGTGAATATCTGTCAGTGAACATATCATCAGAATGACCTTGTGTCGTCGTGTACGGATAAGACTTGGTCAAAGTAGTGTTGTCAGTATAACGGTGTACTCTGGAGATGTTCTGACGTAAACTATGGCTAAAGTTTTGATGACCATTATTGTAAATTGTAGGTTACACACCTTAGTGTGTGTGGGAGTTTGATTGCAAGAGACTGGACAAGATTCACATTTACGCTTTTACTGTAATCTGGAGCTCATTACAGTAGGACAGTAATTGAGATGATGATGATGTTGTTATTGCCTGCACACACAGACTGCGCTGAACACAACGTCACGGCCCAGGCTGGAGGAGCGGCGGTTCTGCCCTGCACGTGTCCACCGGGCCAGCCTCCACATCTGGTCTGGCAGAAGGCCGTCGGTGAGCAGATGCTCGTGGTCAATAACTATAGAGGAGAAGACGACAAAGACGATCGAGTGGAAGAGTATCGTGACCGAACAGAGCTGACGCTGACAGAAAACTGTTCTCTGAAGATCCTCAGAGTGACTCCATCAGACCAGGGACTGTACCAGTGCTACTATCAGATAGGACCCGTGAGACACGACGACATCTATCTGCAGGTCACAGGTCAGTGCAGTGCGTTTGGTTACACTGAGGAACAATCAGGGTTATTATTGATAACTAACAACACTACAACAACTTAAAAAACATTTTTGTAACTAATAAAATAAGTCATTTTCGTTTAGTTTAACTCACTAAAGCACTAAATTAACAAAAATGAAACTAAAATATGTTTTTTAGCAACCATATAGACATATATATACACGATAAAATCATACAAATAAAATAAAAGTGAAAATTATACAGGGTTATTATTGATAACTAACACTAAAACAACTTAAAAAACATTTTTTTGACTAATAAAATAAGTCATTTTCGTTTAGTTTAACTCACTAAAGCACTAAATTAACAAAAATTAAACTAAAATATGTTTTTTAACAACCATATAGACATATAGACACGGTAAAATCATAGGCCTACAAATAAAATAAAAGTGAAAATTATACAGGGTTATTATTGATAACTAACAACACTAAAACAACTTAAAAAACATTTTTGTGACTAATAAAATAAGTCATTTTCGTTTAGTTTAACTCACTAAAGCGCTAAATTAACAAAAATTAAACTAAAATATGTTTTTTAGCAACCATATAGACATACACGATAAAATCATACAAATAAAATAAAAGTGAAAATTATACAAACGTGTGCGTTTGGTTACATAACTTACATTGAGGAACAATCAGGATTATTATTGATAACTAACACTAAAACAACTTAAAAAACATTTTTTTTAAATAATAAAATAGGTCATTTTAGTTTAGTTTAACTCTAAAACATACAAATTAAAAAATAAAACTGAAATATATTTTTAAGAGCCATATAGACATATATACGGTAAAATCATACTAATAAAATAAAAGTGTAAATTATACAAAAAAGATAATAAAAAAAAAACAATGAACTGAATTTGCAATTTAAAAAAATGGTAATTATGGGATAAAAGAAATATGACAAAAATTTAGATAGTCATAATTATGACATAAAGAGTCGACATTATGACAAAAAAACATAAATATGACTTAAAAGTAGATGTTAAATATTAGATATGACATAAGTGAGATTAAAGACTAAATGAGATTAAGTTCATAAAATGACACACAAAAAAAGCCGAAATCAAGATAGATTAGAAAATTATGACTTATTTCCACAAAAAAAAAAAAATTCATATTCTTAATCTTATAATCTCAAATCAAATTTATTTCCAAATTGTTCATTGTTCTTTAAAACATATGAAGTCAACGCCAACATTAACCCCAAAAAGCCAAACCTAAATGGATAAATACGTTGCCATTTTGCATGAATATTATGTTATAAATATAATTTAGCCTTTTAAAGATAAATGTGAGCTCTCCATGCGCTCGATCAGGAGATGTGCCTCATTTTCACAGTTGACTTGAACGGTGTTCATTTGATCTGTTTATCAGGCTGATCCCTGGGAGCTGAAGCCATGGCTTTGCTGATAACCTTTGGCTCATATTTCATCTCACGCGACCGTATGAGTTTGTATATCAGATTACAGGGTTGCATCATGCATCAAAAGGAATGGTTTCTATAGAGGTTTAACTTTGAACAGTGCGCACAATACCAGGCCTAAAAAGTTTATCAACAACACCTTTGTATTATTATTCCAACACATATTATGCAATGAACTTTGGCTGTTTCTGTAGCTGATCGAGGTTCAGAGTTTGGCGTGTTTATCATCAACACTCTTGCTGTTTCTTTAGAAACACAACCAACTACAGAAAAGATTTGGACGGTCCAGAAAACTGTGGTGACGTCTTCAGTTTGCGGGCTTGTTGTCATCGTGATCATCACAGCGGCTGCTGCAGTTTATGTGGGAATTTCTCGCAAAAATAGACGTCAAATGAACGGTAAAGTCCATTTTTTTCCTTTATGACTTAAAGGGACAGTTCACCTTAAAATGTAAACTCTGTCAGTAATAGGGCTGCAACTAACGACTATTTTAATAGTCGACTAGTCACCGACTATTGAAACGATTAGTCGACTAATCGAATAATTATTACAAATTTTCTAAAATTTAGCATGAGATTGCTTTAATTCTGTGGAAAATGATAGTAAACACAAGAAAGAAGGGGGTACTTCAATGAAAAATGCATATTTTATTGAACTTTGCTGCTGATAGGCTGATTCATACTAAAAGTAAATAAAAATGCCCTGTCTAAAACCAATTAGGCACAGTGCTCGGTCAGTATAGACGTAAATACATAAATAAAGAAACTCTATCATTTTTATAAAGGACAGGCACATTTGTTTTATAAGAAAAAATAAATTAAAATCAAGTAAACATTTTCTTCCTGTAAACCAGGGGCAGGCACATTAGCAGCAATAAAACAGTCATTTAAAATACTTTTGTCAGGCACAGTCGGGCATAACGTTAAATCCTTTTTTCTTTTCTTTTTTTTTACCGAAAATACGCTTATAAAATGTACAATGTACATCCAAAACAAAAAGTATTGGCTTCCATGTTATTTAAATCTTACCGAGGCCAGTCAAACTCCGTTTCATTCAACTGTCCGAAGTGCTTTCTCTTTAAATGTCCGTGCATCACCGAGGTGCTGCCGTGATACGCAAGGACTGCTTTGCAAACCATGCAGGTAACCTTTTTATTCGCCGTATCCAGGCTAAAATGCTCCCAAACTTTAGATGTTTTGGTACGCGCAGCTGCTGCGTTGGACGCCGCCAGAAGCTAATGCGCATGTGCGACTCTCGGCAGAGATTGTAACGTTAATGAAGAGAGATGCCTCGGTCGGAAAAAAACATGTCTGGCGACAACTTCGACAATGAAATTCATTGTCGACTATTTCTATTATCGATTTTTGTCGACAACGTCGACGAATCGTTGCAGCCCTAGTCAGTAATGACTCTCCTTCATGTTGTTCAACTCCGTAAGACTTTCGTTCATCTCCGGAACACAAATGAAGATGTTTCTGAGTAAATCTGAGAGCTGGATCACTCCTCCATAGGCTTCTATTGTAATTGAAACTTGCCGACCCAGAAAAGTTATGAAAGACATCGTTAAAATAGTCCGAGTGACTACAGTGGCTCAACCTTAAGTTTATCAAGCGACGAGAATACTTTCTGTGCGCAAAAAACAAACAAAAATAACGACTTTATTCAACTCTTCATGTCCTTCTCTGTGGGCCTCGAGTGAGTTCATCTGTGTAACAGCGCAGCGCTTCTGGTGTACGTCACACACACACACACACACATGACCAGCGTCGGCCAATAGTGAGCCTGCGTGTGAGCCTGCGCTGTTACACACGTGAACTCACTCGAGGCCCACAGAGAAGGACATGAAGAGTTGAATAAAGTCGTTATTTTTGTTTGTTTTTTTGCGCACAGAAAGTATTCTCGTCGCTTGATAAACTTAAGGTTGAGCCGATGTCGTCACTCGGACTATTTTAACAATGTCTTTCATAACTTTCTGGGCCGGCAAGTTTCGATCCCTTAGAAGCCTATGGAGGAGTGAGACAGCTCTCAGATTTACTCAAAAATATCTTAATTTGTGTTCCGGAGATGAACGAAAGTCTGACGGGGTTGAACAACATGAGGGAGAGTCATTACTGACAGAGTTTCATTTTTGGGGTGAACTGTCCCTTTAAATGTGTTCATTGCAATTAAATTAAATTGCCGTTTACAATAAGAAGTTCTTGTGTGCACTTTTCTTGCACCCTTATGTTTTTTTAGAAACTAGATGAAATGTGAGTATATTTCATTGACATGTTTTTGGCTTTGCAGGAGGATTCATTGCAACATTGACGAGGAACACTTAACAGCCGTTGGTAAAACAGATCCAGATCTCTGGTTTACGACCGCTTATCACAGATCTCCAGAAAAATGCAAAAAGGTGCAAATGTGGGACTTAAAAAAACAAAACTGCACAAGCTCAGACTCTGTTCACTCAGTGACCCATTTAATCTACCGATCCAACAATCATTTTCTGTCACTATCTATCCTATCACAGGTAAAATAATCCATAAAAATACTGTGAATTCCACACATGGCTGGTAATTTTACTTGCTATTATTCCTCGTTGTTGTTGCCGTTTAAACGCCTTTCATGGCCAATCAAGCTTTTCATAAAGTAAAAGTAAAAAAAGTCCCTCACATTCCAGCCTGGATTGGAATATGATCAATCAAAGTCAAATATGTAAAAAACACTTTTTGCAGGAGGTAAACATTATAAATGAACAGGTGATTTCCATCCAAACACTTTTACACTTTTAGGCCTACTCGTTTCCTGCGTCACCATTTCACTTCCTTATTTTATTCTCAATGAATAGGTTTCTCATTAATCTTTTTTTAAGAATGCTTACAGAGTTCTAAAAACGATGGCTCCATTTCTCAAAGCACACACACACACACACACACACACACACAAGATGCAAAAGATTGCAAAACACTTCATTCAAAACTATTTGAACTTCTAAAAAAGGGGTTTTGCGTAGAAACTACACACTATTAAATAATTATCCACTTACTCGCCAAACTATACACAGAAATTAACTGAACTGAATCAATACTGAACTGACTTCAGCTGAATAATGACTCTATTGGCTCGTTAATCTGATTTTTTGTTAGTATTGTGAAACTGCTGTGAAATAATCTAAACCGGTTAGTTCCAGTCCTTGATTCTGATTGGTCAATAACTGTGTTTTTATCAAAGGCGAAAATGGCGTCATTGTCATGATTTGCGCGTTTGAAAACAAAATGTATGAGACAGGTGTTGTGTCAGCTTGGTGAACAGTTTGGAGAACTTGACGTTACCCCATTTAAAGAGATCTGAGCTGCACTTGCTCAAGGGTTTTGTTTTTTCACGATGAAACACGGCTATGACCGCTTCACTCAACTGTTCTATGTATCACTACACAACAACACCCCTAGCAACCACTCTTAGCAACTTAAACATAATCATTGAAGCTTATAGCGAGTATTGTGAGAGGTCGAGTAAGTCAGTGTAACGTTACCTGTTTTTTTAAGTAGATATAACGTTAGCATTTTCATTTAGCAGTAATGTCCGCTGTGATATCCTGTTCTAACAGTTAAGGGGTTTTCCGGCGTCCGACATGCTAGTCATTTGTTGCCTCTTGCTTGCTTCTCCGTGTTCACAACAAGTTTTTGTGTGTGTGTTCACAACAAGTCCTTTCAATATAAAAGTCTTCTCTTCTGACTGACTAACTCATAAAGACAGTCTTTGTTGCCATCTAAAGGCTAAATAATGTAACTTCTGTTCTGTCGCTGTTCACGGGCAGGGACTATTTTTTCCAGCGGAAGGAAGGCTTTTAGCGATTTTATTTTGTGAAAGCTGCATTGATAGATTTTTGCTTTAATATTTGCATTGTGTGGTAACCGTTTTATAAACGCAATACGTTTTTTGCTTACATATATTTACACTATAAACAGAAATCCAAGGACGTAAAAAAATAATTTCTTTCTTTTTTCATGACACTGAGTTTTTGATTTCTAAGTGAACAAATGTTTCTCTCATGACTGTAATACTTGTTCGTTGGCTGTTAGTCATCGGGAAATGACTGTGGCTTTTAAATGGCAGTTTTCCAATTAAAACAACAGCTTTTGAATGGTGTCTCAGAACTGTGTCTGAGATATTGAGAGATTTGCAAAAAGTTTGTTTTACAACAGCAAACGTTTAAAGCGTATAATGTGCTTGTAGTTTTGCAGACTTGGTGTTAAGATTCGGTAAATGAGTAAATGATTTCACTGAGGGACATTAAGTTTTACTTTCAGTGTGTAAGCTATTCTAAAAAACTGTTTTTTATAAAGGGCCTACATAACCAAAATTGAGATGTAGCCTACATTAAACTGTGGAAACTTGTTGCTGCCACAGAATTGAGTTGTACATTAAACTGTGGAAGTAATTGCAACTTTATATCTAACAATTCTGACTTTTTTCTCGAGTTTCACAGGGCATTACTGAATTCAGTCATAGTGTAGGAATGCACGTCCAGCAGTGACCCAGATATGTGTGTGTGTGTGTGTGTGTGACCGCGTCTCGCAGTCCTGCATTACTGGCTTTCTGGCAGTTGTGTATAATGATGTTGATGTATTATGGGATGTCTTGGAGATGTCTGTTTACTGCACTGGAAATGAATCCTGTTCTGCACAACATACACAAACACATTTTGCATCAGTTATACTTAATTATTCATTATCATCTACACATCACAGACATGAAGTCTGTTCTGTTTTCCTCTTTTTAAAGTCTGAAATAAGTCATATGATCTATGCAGAAACTGTTTGATTTCATGTGTTTTGCTGCACTTTTGTATGCCATTTATACAGGATGACTGAAATATGTGAAAATAAAAACTTTATATAGGCTAATACTGAATCAAATGTGAGTGGTGTAGCCTATAGTTCAGACTGAAGAGCATAACGTGACTTTTTTACGTGATAGCTGAAGTATTAGTGAACACATCTGTCACTTGTGGATGAAACGTCAGACTGAGGGTCCTATTTTAAGGATATAAGCTCATGGTCTAAAGCGCACGGCGCAAGTGCACTTATGGCGTGTCCGAATCCCCTTTTGCGAGTTTAATGACGGGAAAAATGGTCGGCGCTCCCGGATGCATGGTCTAAAAGGGTCGTCCCTATTCTCTTAATAAATAATGGGTGTTTTTGGCGTAACGTGCAATAAACTAATCAGAGTCTCTCATCTCCCATTCCCTTTAAAAGCCAGTTGTGCTCGAGGAAACGGATCTGCTCATGTGCAATGTTAAAGCTGTGTGTGTGTGTAATAAGCAGGGTGTATGCCCGCTGTGGACCCGCCTATAGTCTCAAATTACACACTCTTTAAAAAAACAAAAACAAAACAGTGCCAAAGCTGGTGATCTAAAAACTGATAACTTATAACTGGTTTTCTTCAGGTTGAAAATATAATTCAATTGAATCAAGCTACGGACATCATGTTAACTTTAAATCAGAAATGTTTCTGGAAGAATTTCTGCACTACTAGTGTCACTAAACGGGTTTCCCAAACACTTGCCAACCATTGGTCGAACACAGAAATAGTCCCGCCCCCAAACTCATGTGATTGGCTGATTTAGATGACATGTGGCGGTTAATGTTTTAAATCTTACATTTACATTTATTCATTTAGCAGACACTTTTATCCAAAAGCGACTTACAAATGAACATTAAAACACAAACTGACTTTATTTCTCACGATTTCGATTTTATATCACAATTTGGACTTTATTTCTCGCAATTTCAAGTTAAATCTCACAGTTCTGACTTTTTTTCTTGCAAATTCGAGTTTAAATTTCCACAATTCTAACTTTTTTTTCGCAATTTTGAATTTTTATCTAACAATTTATATCTTGCCACTATGACTTTTTCTCTCGTAATTTTGAATTCTCTCAGAATTCTGACTTTTACACGCAATTTTGAATTTTTATCTAACAATTCAGACTTTTTTCTCGCAAATACAAGTTTAAATCTCACAATTCGGACTTTATAACTTGCAATTTTGAGTTTCTGCCACGGGATGAAAAATAAAAAGGTATCTGCGACTTAATTCTGACGTGTTCTCACAATTGAGAGTTGGAACTGTGAGAAAGTAAGAATTTTGAGATATGAAGTCGCAATTATCGTACTTGTCTTTCAGTAATTAATTATACACTTGATCTATAAAAGCATGTACAACAATACATTAAGTAAAAAAGAAAGTAGGTTAAAAGTTAACATACGAGTTTATGCGAGAAATTCCTTCTTGTTGAGTCATTCTCTCATTAATGTTCAAGCACAAAACTATTCAATGGCTGTTATTTTTTTCCATTAATATTTGTCTGGGCAGATTCGATGTGTGTGTGACTAACTAACTATGTTGAAATACCCCACAGAAACAACAGCCTCTAATCCATGAGATTCATAGGAAACTAAAAACATTATCATCATCATCATCATCATCAGAAAACAGCTTTAATAAAGAGAGTCTCTATCATAAACATGTTGAATCCCTGGAGAATTAATAACATGGTTCATATTTCACGTTTCGGGTCTTCTAAACAGAACAGCAATATTTGGCACAGATGCAGAAGTGAAACTCACCAAAACTAAGTTTGTTCTCCAAACTGCCATTGTCTTTAGTTAGCCAACAGACAGACGTGTTTTATCAGTTTCACAACATGTGTTTGTTTGAGAGACAAATGACACTAAGACTAAACACACAGAAACAAAGTAGTTAATCTAGAACAGCGGGTCTTAATGTGAACAATGTTCCTGCCTGGGGAAATCATACATTCAAAGGTGGTCAAGCATACAACAGGTTTTATGTTTTTTGTAATGCTATGTTATAAGTTTGATTTTGAGGGTGTGGAATGGATTAAACGAAAGAGTCTCGACAGATTCTGGCAGATCTACAAACGTCTTCATATTAAGGAATGTTGCGCAATAATCGTTTCTTTCCTCAGCATTTCTCCTCCTTATTTTTCACAAAAACACACGCTGAAAAACAAACTATCATTTGCATATATATAAGAATGATATATCTAATTATGCACATGAGCAGGATTCTCACGGATAAAACCACACAAACACATGCACATATTATCTCAAAGTGCTTTCAGGCTTTACTAAACAGGTCATATTTGTGTTGTGGTTAGAGACTTTTGTTATTTGAGGCGTAATATACTGACTCTTTTGCCAAAGCGTCTATATCCAACGCACATGGCACCCTTTAGCGTCAATGAGACGCAGATATATGGCGCCTCCTAGTGGTCTAACCCTAACACTACCCCAGACCTAAACCTACCCAAAACCAAAGCGTGTTATATTGACGCTAAAGGGTGCCATATGCGTTGGATATAGACGCTTTGGCAAAAGAGTCAATATATTACGCTTTGGGATGAGAATGCGTTGGTTATTTGGTTTGGTATCAAAAAAGAAAAGCTTGAAATGAGCTGGAGGTCCTATAAATGCATTATGATTTTACAGTAGTTGCAATGACTTACTAATAATACGTTTAGTTGACGAGTCCTGAATGCTCTTATACGAGTGATAAAGACTCAAAGAACAGCTCAGATTTCTTTAATAGTCCACTGAATGTGTTTTAAATGCATAATAATCAGGTTTATATCAGGAATATTCCTTGTTCCATATAGTCATATTTGATTTTGAACCATGTTTATACTTTTTGAATACATTTAATTGCAATCTGAATACATGCATTTTGGAAGTATGCTTATTTAAATAAAATCAAATAGATGCAAATCGTTAATATGCCATATGCTTAATTTACGCATGACTGGCAAATATGCATCACATTATAGAACTGTGTAATACAAATGGATTTTATATGCACTTCACATGTATAAAGTACATCTCTAAATTAGGCCTAAATATTTTGTGATAAAGAGAAGTTTTTCTTTTTAGTATTAAAGTAATTTTTAAAAATCACCTGCGTTTATCAAATTGTTATATTGCCATAAAATAAACTAATAGTGATGGATTTAATCAGAAACCCCTGATGAGATGGACTGCAGGAATGAGGTGAAACGCGTCACATGGCCGCTGGGTGTCAGTGTTGCTCCATCAGTGTCAGACAGCGTCACTTTCTGGGAGTTTTCTTCTTCACAAATGCTTAGACACAACATTAAACACAGAAGCCGAATCTTCAAACTACATTCAGGAACATCTGACTCTTGTGGCAAACTCAAACAATCTGCTAAAACCCATACTCAAAATCAAATAATGCTTTCAGATCATACCATACTTAACACTTCAGATCATTCATTAGACACATCATCAACATCAGCATCCAAAGCGTAAAAAATGATGTAAAAAAGTATAGAAACTGCAACTAAGTCAGCTAAATAATGTGTATAGCTACTGTAGGTACTGCAGGTATAGTATTGAGTATTGCATACCGTTGAATGTCTATTTTATTATTAATCATAACTAACATTTCTTTTCCTCTCAGGATGAACAATTATGTGCCTTTTTGTGCTCAGAATTATTGGCATCCCTGGTAAATATGATCAAAGATGGCTGTAAAAATATGATTGTTATTACATTGTTTCTCCTTTTGAGCTTTTATCTAAAAAATTAGCAAAAAATCGAATCTTTTATTGAAGTAAACGAATTGAAAGTGCATGGGGGGAAACTCTCTCTCCTCGACGTGCATCAGGACGATATTCCTGGCAGATTCATAACTGGAACTTCTTAATTATTGCCCTGATGATGGAAATGGGGATTTGCTTACAGACACTTTCTATTTTGTGAAGCGCAACAATCTTTTGCTGCACATCAGAACTATATTCTTCGGTTTTTCTCATTATGATGAATGATTAAGGGAATTTGGGTTTTGTATTTCATGTCAAACAAGTCATAGACAATTTCATGTTCCTTATCACCCTGATGTGCTATAAAATGTAAATATTAATGGGAATATAGCCTACTTCAGAGGTATTTTACTCATAAACAATTCTAGGGGTGCCAATAATTATGACCAACGTGTTTTGGAGATAAACATGTATTTCATAATGTGATTTTCCCTCCACTTTCAATTCTTTTACTTCAATGAAAGATTAGATTTTTTGCTAATTTTTTGTATAAAAGATCAAAAGGAGAAACAATGCAGATTAATTTCTACAGCCATCTTTGGTGCAAATGCAAATAATTCTGAACACAACTACATGTCCCCCCAAACCTTGGGCCAAAGTCAGTGTGTCTGAATCATATAAAACAAAAGGGGAAATGAAACTTCGGGACAGATAGACAACAAGCTAAATATAATAACCCCATGACACGAGTTATAATCAGGCTATTAAAGCTATGATGTGTAGATCTAAATGTGCTTTGTCAGTTACAGAGAAGGGAAGCGATTGCTGAATTTGCACAATCCTAATGTAGAAAAATGATGTAATGAATTATGTCATATTCTATAGAAACTGTTGTACTGTTTTTGCTGGTGGGATTTTCTCTGAGATCCTCCGGCCGTGATTAAAGTCAACTCACCTTTATTTATACAGCGCTTTATACAATACAGATTGTTTTAAAAATTGTATTCAGACTCCTTCAACATTTCTCACATTATCACAGTTTATTCGCTATAATGGTGATAAACATGAGCAGAACTCAGTTCTCAGATCAGTGGATATTTGACTGGTTTTGTCCGTCCTTCTGTTCGACTCTCACACATGAATTATGTTGAATATCTGTCAGCTGTTAAATTTAACTACACAATTAGATAATACCAGTTTAGCTCAACCAGTGACCAAGCAATGCTTCATGTTGTTCAGTGTGTGTGTAAAAAGAGCATTAGCAATTACAGAAAACACACTTCAGCAAAACATGATCAGCTCAAAGTGGAGGAATCATTTCTGCTCCCAATCTTTACTGGTAGTCCCTGTATGAAGAATTATTGGGTGTAATATGTCACAGTTTACTTTATTTTGCTCTCCTCACTCACAGAAATGAACTATAGTGTCCTGCACACACTAGTGAAACAATATCACACATTACATCTGGTGTCTGAATAATCTTTGGTGATGTCATCGTCCAGCTCAGTTCAGTTCTTTTATAATGGTGCCAATGCAGGCAGATCAATAATATTGTTGAATATTAAAGCATATTCAAAGGCATTGTGTGGAGTCTCTCGTGCAAATGCAAATGCAAAAGCCCAAACAATTCTCTAAATCAAAAGCATGTTACAGTGAACGAAAAAAAAAGGGTTGTGCAACTGCAAAATCAAGTCAGTGAGAGATTGATTCTGTCTCAGCATCAGGACTCTGTTCACGTCACAGGCCATGACGTCTCTTTGCAGGCAAAGGAAAACCCTCTGGCAAATATGGCAAGCCGTTTTAACTTTTATTCATTTCCAGGATATGAATACTTGATATCAACAATTTAATTTTCACTAGTTAAAATTATAATTATTGATATCAGGAATAATATTTCTACTAGTAACAATGCTAATTCTTGACATCAACATTTACATTTTCACTAGTTAAAATGATAATTCTTGATATCAACAATTGAATTGCAACTAGGAAAAACTATCATTCTTGATATCTGTAATTGTATTTTCACTAGTGAAATGTCACCATAGGCTGCCATCCAAAATCAATTATTGATATCAAGAATTTATTTCTTACTAGTTGAAATTCCAATTTCACATATCAGAAATACAATTCTTACTAGTAAAACCTTTATTTTTGATATCAAGAATTCAATTGTCACTAGTTGAAATGTCTATTCTTGATATCAACAATTGAATTGCTACTAGTAACAATGTTCATTTTTGATATCAATAATTCAATTTTCACTAGTGACAATGTTAATTTCTGATATCATGAATGTGATTGTTACTAGTAAGAAAGCCATTTTAGATATCTGAAATAATATTGATATCAGAAATACATTTTCAGACATCAAAAATGAAAATTTTTACTAGTAGCAATTCAGTTGTTGATATCAAGAATAGAAATTTAGACTAGTGATAATTTAATTATTGATATCAGGAATTCGCATTTTTACTAGTAACAATGTAATTATTGATATCAAAAATTATATTTCTACTAGTAAGAAATCAATTTTTGATATCAACAATTGATTTTGAATGGCAGTCTATGGTGAGATTTCACTAGTGAAAATACAATTGTTGATATCAAGAATGTAATTGTTGATATCAAAAATGTAATTGTTGATATCAAAAATGTAATTGTTGATATCAACAATTCATATCCTGGAAATGAATAAAAGTTAAAACGGCTTGCCATATGGCAAATACTGTAGTGGAACTAAAGAGCCTTGCCAACTCTCGTCCAGCACATATCTTCCTCTCAGGGGTGTGTTTCCCGAGAGCATCGTTAGCCAACTATGGGCTCAAGTTTCGTCGTTATCAGCAGTTCAACGAGTCGGCGTTTCCCGAAACCATCGTTACAACGAACATTCGCAAACAGCATCGCAGAGGTGTGTGTGTGTGTGTGTGTGTGTGTGTGTGTGAGCGACAGATCTCGAGCTGCGGTTGGAAGAATAGTTTCTAGATTGCATGACATGTGGACTCAATAAATCCTGATCTTGAGCAAAAGAAGCAAGCGGACATTCAGTGCAACCTGTGTCTTTTATTTAGAATACAGACAAATGTAATTTACGTCCGAGTTTTTATCAAGAGATTTAAAGGGGTCATATAATGGTACATGCACTTTTACAAGTTGATTGTACTGAAATGTGTGTTGGCAGTGCCTGTACACAACCATCATATAATGATAAAAATCCATCCAGTGGTTTTGTTTTAATCTCCTTATATGTTTCCCCTGCCTCAAATCAAGCCGTTCGACCGTGTGACGTCACTAAATCAGAAGCCCCTCCCACGATTGTTGATTGACAGGAGTGTTTCAACACAGACCCGCCCTCGCTCGTGAGAGCTGTCAATCATAGTCCGCGCGAACCGGCGCGGTCATTGTTGATATGCTGGAGCACTGTCTATGAGCAGAATGGCGTCTAAGCGATTGTGGTGTTCTGTTCTTGGGTGTAATAATGAACACAGTCATTTTAATGTTCCTAAATCCGAACCGCTGAAGACGCAGTGGCTGAGTTTGTTTTCGAAGGGAATATTCCCCACGAGCAACGTCAATGCTCTCATGTTTGCGTGAATCATTTCTCAGCAGACTGCTTTATAAACGAGGGTCAGTATGAGCTGGATTTGCTAAGAAGCTGCTCATGAATAAAGGATCGGTACCAACTATTCGTGTTCCTGCTGAACCTCCAGAAGAACGGAAGTGAGTGAAACGTTTTATTAAACTTTATATTAATATATTAATCTTTGCAAATCGCTAGCTGCACGCTTCACGATGAATGCGTCTAAGGTTTACACTCAGGGTACATTACGGCATGTTTTCTATGTACGACGTTCTCAATATAATTCATAATCCCACGTCTATTATGAACAACACGTTATGGTTATTGTGTTATTGAGTTACAAACGGTGTACGCACAGAACAGAGAGGCAGAGTCAGCAAAGCTTATTATCATTTAAAGGCATATGCACTGAAACGGCGTGCTGAAAACAGAGCTGTTTTTGACCAAGTAAAATAAGTGTTTTCTTACAATACTAATGAGAATTTTTAATTAAAGTTTAATACAAAGTTTTAATTTAGACTCTAAAGAATAATATTAGCTTGTACAAAAATGGCATTATATGACCCCTTTAAAGCATTGTTTTTGAAGACTGCGCATGTGTGTGAACCTGAACGAGCTCTAGTGTGTAAGAACGAGACGATGATTGAAACTGGAAATAAAGCGAAATAACAGAGAAATATGATAAATAGTCCTCAGATGCATGTCTGTAATTTATATCAAAACATCTAGCATTAATTCGATCTCAAACAGTTTCATTAAAAGTAGTTAATAGGTCTTGGGCGTCGTGACGTCATTACTTGGCGTGGCGGCCATGTTGACAGCTTCGTGAATGTAAACATACAGCAAGTCGAATGAGGAGAAGCAGCAGAGTTGGGAGAAAGAAAAGAAAAAAAGATGTTAAAATCCCTAAAAGGAGGTGGAATTTACCGGGATACGTTAAATAGGGAAGCCGGTATGCGGACAAAATCGGCACTTTTAACGGTTTGGATCCATATGAAATTTCCAACAGAGTCGGCAAACAGTGGGAACACAGTAATCCGGACTAAGGTAATACTTTAAGCTGCGCTCCACCTAGCTGCTAGTTTAGTAACCGTTAGTGCTAACAACCATTCACACATGTACGTTTAACTATGTGTTTCAAAACTGTAGTTAGTAACGTTAGCTGTCAACCCTCCCGTTTTTTCCAGGTTTCTCATGTTTTTGAGCTCTTTTCCCGCTGTCTTCCCGTTTTAGTATTTTCCTGTAAAATATCCCGTATTTTAATACTCTTAAGTAATAACATTAACGTTAGCCCTTCCATCGGACCTGTCAGTCTCAGTACTGTTGTCCTGTTGCTTCCCCCTTGCCCTAAGCATCGTTTTGCTTACTAACTGAAGTTTTGCTTAAAACAGCTACTAACTACACTTTTGAAACACATAGTTAAAAGTATGTTACATGTGTGAATGCTTGTTAGCACTAACTGTTACTAAACTAGCAGCTAGGTGGAGCGCAGTTTACCTTTGTCCGGATTAAGTTACTGTGCTCCCACTGTTTGTTGGAAATTTCATACGGATCCAAACCGTTAAAAGTGCCGATTTTGTCCACATACCGGTCCCTGGCTTCCCTATTTAACATATCCCGGTAAATTCCACCTCCTTTTAGGGATTTTAACATCTTTTTTTCCTTTTCTTTCTCCCAACTCTGCTGCTTCTCCTCGTTCGACTTGCTGCATGTTTACATTCGCGAAGCTGTCAACATGGCCGCCACGTCCCAGAATGCAATGCGGCGCCCAAGCCCGTGCGTGACGTCATAAACTAACGTGGTTGAACGACACTTTACCCACAATATGGTTTCGGGAAACAGTCGAGACTAGCTAGTGGATTTCTTCAACGATGCATCGTAGTGAAGCAGCGAGTTACACATCCCAGATCGTTTCCATCTATCGCTGATATCATCCTTCAGTCTAGACTGGCTTATTTTGTCCATTTGGTTTGATCACATCATTAGAAACAATTCCGAGTCGTTGTGTGTAAACGATGACATCTCTGTAGTTGTGTTTGTGTTTAACTCGTCGTGCCTGTCTGTGTTTAGCACAAGTGCATCACAGTGCGAAATGAGTTCTAGTGAGTGAGAATGTGCATGAGATTGGCTAATCTGCCTGAACTTGTTTGCGGTTTTACAGAAAGAGTGATTTATTCAACAAATGGGGTTGGGCTTTTGAGAATGCCGTTCAGAGAATGAGGAGTTTAGTGGTTTAGCAATTCAGAAAAACTGCAAAAAGAGAAATAAACCTCAGAGAGCATCAAATGGCAATCAATGTGTTGATATCACTGGAGAATTCAGTCATTTTTCTGTTATAATGTCATTTCCACCACATCTCAAATTATGCATTTTGTTTGATAACTTGGAAATGGTACATTTAAAAAAGAAAAGAAAAAAGAATTAGAACAATTTCAAAGCTAGTGAAAGTTTATGAGCAAACATTATTCCAGTAATGCTAATACAACGTTTGTTCAAAGTGATCTGGTCTTTCATAATGTTCTCAAAACATTAGCACAAAAACATTATTTTTTATATATTGTTTAGAGATTTGACATGTTACCAGTTGTTCAGAGCACATTATAAAAAACAACATTCAGATATTGTTGCAAAATTATAAAATGGAATGTTCCCTTAACGTTCGTTAAATATTTAACTGGACATTTTGAATGTTCAGAGATGATTCAAGAAAAAACTTTCATAACTTAATGGTTTTAGAGCTGAATGTTTTCAGAACAAATGCATTTGTTCCCATGGGAACGTCCATCAAGGACACAAAACTGGATGTTCTGAACACTTTGTTCTCAGAACATTTTCCCTCAACGTCATGAGAACGTCATGATAACATTCATCAAGTAAAACAACATCGAAAGAATGTTTCTCCAAAGACTTTATACAGTTTATAAAGGGACTTTGGTTTCTGTCAACATCATGAGAACGCATTTCTATGGAAGCTTGTTTCTGCCATAAAATAAAAAAGGTAATTGCGACTTTTTAATCTCACAATTCTGACTTTTTTTCTCACAATTATGAGTTTACATCTCGCAATTCAGATTTTTAAGAATTGCATGATATAAAGTCAGAATTTTGAGATATAAACTTGGAATTGCAAGAAAAAGTAAGAAGTTTTATTTCTCGCAATTGTGACTTTATATCCCACAATTCTGACTTTTTATAACATCCAATTCTGACTTTAATACACAATTCTGACTTTAATACACAATTCTGACTTTAATACACAATTCTGACTTTATATCTCACAATTCTGACTTTATATCTCATAATTCTGACTTTATAACACAATTCTGACTTTATAACACACAATTGCGACTTTATATCTCATAATTCTGACTTTATAACACAATTCTGACTTTATATCTCACAATTCTGACTTTATAACACACAATTGCGACTTTATATCTCATAATTCTGACTTTATAACACAATTGCGACTTTATATCTCACAATTCTGACTTTATAACACAATTCTGACTTTATAACACAATTCTGACTTTATATCTCACAATTCTGACTTTATAACACAATTCTGACTTTATAACACAATTCTGACTTTATATCTCACAATTCTGACTTTATATCTCACAATTCTGACTTTATATCTCATAATTCTGACTTTATAACACAAATGCGACTTTATATCTCACAATTCTGACTTTATATCTCACAATTCTGACTTTATATCTCACAATTCTGACTTTATAACACAATTCTGACTTTATAACACAATTCTGACTTTATATCTCACAATTCTGACTTTATATCTCACAATTCTGACTTTATATCTCACAATTCTGACTTTATAACACACAATTGCGACTTTATATCTCATAATTCTGACTTTATAACACAATTCTGACTTTATATCTCACAATTCTGACTTTATAACACAATTGCGACTTTATATCTCACAATTCTGACTTTATATCTCACAATTCTGACTTTATATCTCACAATTCTGACTTTATAACACAAATGCGACTTTATATCTCATAATTCTGACTTTATATCTCACAATTCTGACTTTATATCTCACAATTCTGACTTTATAACACACAATTGCAACTATATATCTCACAATTGCGACTTTATAACACACAATTCTGACTTTATATCTCACAATTCTGACTTTATAACATAATTGCGACTTTATATCTCACAATTGCGACTTTATATCTCACAATTGCGACTTTATATCTCACAATTCTGACTATATCTCACAATTGCGACTTTATATCTCACAATTCTGACTTTATATCTCACAATTGCGACTTTATATCTCACAATTCTGACTTTATATCTCACAATTCTGACTTTATATCTCACAATTCTGACTTTATATCTCACAATTGCGACTTTATAACACAATTCTGACTTTATAACACAATTCTGACTTTATATCTCACAATTGCGACTTTATATCTCACAATTCTGACTTTATAACACAATTGCGACTTTATAACACAATTGCGACTTTATATCTCACAATTGCGACTTTATATCTCACAATTCTGACTTTATATCACGCAATTGCGACTTTATAACACAATTCTGACTTTATATCTCACAATTCTGACTTATTATATCTCACAATTGCGACTTTATAACACAATTCTGACTTTATATCTCACAATTCTGACTTTATATCTCACAATTGCGACTTTATAACACAATTCTGACTTTATATCTCACAATTCTGACTTTATATCTCACAATTGCGACTTTTATATATCACAACTCTGACTTTATAACACACAATTGCGACTTTATATCTCACAATTCTGACTTTATATCTCACAATTGCGACTTTATATCTCACAATTCTGACTTTATATCTCACAATTCTGACTTTATATCTCACAATTCTGACTTTATATCTCACAATTGCGACTTTATATCTCACAATTCTGACTTTATATCTCACAATTCTGACTTTATATCTTACAATTCTGACTTTATATCTCACAATTGCGACTTTATAACACAATTCTGACTTTATATCTCACAATTCTGACTTTATATCTCACAATTCTGACTTTATATCTCACAATTCTGACTTTATATCTCACAATTGCGACTTTATAACACACAATTCTGACTTTATATCTCACAATTCTGACTTTATATCTCACAATTCTGACTTTATATCTCACAATTGTGACTTTATAACACACAATTGCGACTTTATATCTCACAATTGTGACTTTATAACACACAATTCTGACTTTATATCTCACAATTCTGACTTTATATCTCACAATTCTGACTTTATATCTCACAATTGCGACTTTATATCTCACAATTCTGACTTTATATCTCACAATTCTGACTTTATATCTCACAATTGTGACTTTATAACACACAATTGCGACTTTATATCTCACAATTGTGACTTTATAACACACAATTGCGACTTTATATCTCACAATTGTGACTTTATAACACACAATTCTGACTTTATATCTCACAATTCTGACTTTATAACACAATTCTGACTTTAAATCTCACAATTCTGACTTTATATCTCACAATTGTGACTTTATATCTCACAATTCTGACTTTATATCTCACAATTCTGACTTTATATCTCACAATTGTGACTTTATAACACACAATTGCGACTTTATATCTCACAATTGTGACTTTATAACACACAATTGCGACTTTATATCTCACAATTGTGACTTTATAACCCACAATTCTGACTTTATATCTCACAATTCTGACTTTATAACACAATTCTGACTTTAAATCTCACAATTCTGACTTTATATCTCACAATTCTGACTTTATATCTCACAATTCTGACTTTATATCTCACAATTCTGACTTTATATCTCACAATTCTGACTTTATATCTCACAATTGTGACTTTATAACACACAATTGCGACTTTATATCTCACAATTGTGACTTTATAACACACAATTCTGACTTTATATCTCACAATTCTGACTTTATAACACAATTCTGACTTTATATCTCACAATTGCGACTTTATATCTCACAATTGCGACTTTATATCTCATAATTCTGACTTTATATCTCACAATTCTGACTTTATATCTCACAATTGCGACTTTATATCTCACAATTGCGACTTTATATCTCATAATTCTGACTTTATATCTCACAATTCTGACTTTATATCTCACAATTGCGACTTTATATCTCACAATTGCGACTTTATATCTCATAATTCTGACTTTATAACACACAATTGCGACTTTATATCTCACAATTGTGACTTTATATCTCATAATTCTGACTTTATATCTCACAATTCTGACTTTATATCTCATAATTCTGACTTTATAACACACAATTGCGACTTTATATCTCACAATTGTGACTTTATATCTCACAATTCTGACTTTATATCTCACAATTCTGACTTCATATCTCACAATTCTGACTTTATATCTCACAATTGCGACTTTATATCTCACAATTGCGACTTTATATCTCACAATTGCGACTTTATATCTCACAATTGCGACTTTATATCTCATAATTCTGACTTTATAACACACAATTGCGACTTTATATCTCACAATTGTGACTTTATAACACACAATTCTGACTTTATATCTCACAATTCTGACTTTATATCTCACAATTCTGACTTTATATCTCACAATTGCGACTTTATATCTCACAATTGTGACTTTATAACACACAATTGCGACTTTATATCTCACAATTGTGACTTTATAACACACAATTCTGACTTTATATCTCACAATTCTGACTTTATAACACAATTCTGACTTTATATATCACAATTCTGACTTTATATCTCACAATTCTGACTTTATAACATAATTGCGACTTTATATCTCACAATTGCGACTTTATATCTCACAATTGCGACTTTATATCTCACAATTCTGACTTTATATCTCACAATTCAGACTTTATATCTCACAATTCTGACTTTATATCTCACAATTCTGACTTCATATCTCACAATTCTGACTTTATATCTCACAATTGCGACTTTATAACACAATTCTGACTTTATATCTCACAATTCTGACTTTATATCTCACAATTGCGACTTTATATCTCACAATTGCGACTTTATAACACAATTCTGACTTTATAACACAATTCTGACTTTATATCTCACAATTCTGACTTTATATCTCACAATTGTGACTTTATAACACAATTCTGACTTTATAACACAATTCTGACTTTATATCTCACAATTCTGACTTTATATCTCACAATTCTGACTTTATATCTCACAATTCTGACTTTATATCTCACAATTCTGACTTTATTATCTCACAATTGCGACTTTATATCTCACAATTCTGACTTTATATCTCACAATTCTGACTTTATATCTCACAATTGTGACTTTATATCTCACAATTGTGACTTTATATCTCACAATTCTGACTTTATATCTCACAATTCTGACTTTATATCTCACAATTCTGACTTTATATCTCACAATTGTGACTTTATAACACACAATTGCGACTTTATATCTCACAATTCTGACTTTATAACACAATTCTGACTTTATATCTCACAATTCTGACTTTATATCTCACAATTCTGACTTTATATCTCACAATTCTGACTTTATATCTCACAATTCTGACTTTATAACACAATTCTGACTTTAAATCTCACAATTCTGACTTTATAACATAATTGCGACTTTATATCTCACAATTGCGACTTTATATATCACAATTGCGACTTTATATCTCACAATTGCGACTTTATATCTCACAATTGCGACTTTATATCTCATAATTCTGACTTTATAACACACAATTGCGACTTTATATCTCACAATTGTGACTTTATATCTCACAATTCTGACTTTATATCTCACAATTCTGACTTTATAACACACAATTGCGACTTTATATCTCACAATTGCGACTTTATATCTCACAATTCTGACTTTATATCTCACAATTCTGACTTTCATATCTCACAATTCTGACTTTATATCTCACAATTGCGACTTTATATCTCACAATTGCGACTTTATATCTCATAATTCTGACTTTATAACACACAATTGCGACTTTATATCTCACAATTGTGACTTTATATCTCACAATTGTGACTTTATATCTCACAATTGTGACTTTATAACACACAATTGCGACTTTATATCTCACAATTGCGACTTTATATCTCACAATTGTGACTTTATATCTCACAATTGTGACTTTATAACACACAATTGCGACTTTATATCTCACAATTGTGACTTTATATCTCACAATTGCGACTTTATATCTCACAATTGCGACTTTATATCTCATAATTCTGACTTTATAACACAATTGCGACTTTATATCTCACAATTGTGACTTTATATCTCACAATTCTGACTTTATATCTCACAATTCTGACTTTATAACACACAATTGCGACTTTATATCTCACAATTGCGACTTTATATCTCACAATTCTGACTTTATATCTCACAATTCTGACTTCATATCTCACAATTCTGACTTTATATCTCACAATTGCGACTTTATATCTCACAATTGTGACTTTATATCTCATAATTCTGACTTTATAACACACAATTGCGACTTTATATCTCACAATTGTGACTTTATATCTCACAATTCTGACTTTATATCTCACAATTATGACTTTATATCTCACAATTCTGACTTTATATCTCACAATTCTGACTTTATATCTCACAATTATGACTTTATATCTCACAATTGCGACTTTATATCTCACAATTGTGACTTTATAACACACAATTGCGACTTTATATCTCACAATTGTGACTTTATAACACACAATTGCGACTTTATATCTCACAATTGTGACTTTGTAACACACAATTGCGACTTTATATCTCACAATTGTGACTTTATAACACACAATTGCGACTTTATATCTCACAATTGTGACTTTATAACACACAATTCTGACTTTATATCTCACAATTCTGACTTTATAACACAATTCTGACTTTAAATCTCACAATTCTGACTTTATAACATAATTGCGACTTTATATCTCACAATTGCGACTTTATATCTCACAATTGCGACTTTATATCTCACAATTGCGACTTTATATCTCATAATTCTGACTTTATAACACACAATTGCGACTTTATATCTCACAATTGTGACTTTATATCTCACAATTCTGACTTTATATCTCACAATTCTGACTTTATATCTCACAATTCTGACTTCATATCTCACAATTCTGACTTTATATCTCACAATTGCGACTTTATATCTCACAATTGCGACTTTATATCTCATAATTCTGACTTTATAACACACAATTGCGACTTTATATCTCACAATTGTGACTTTATAACACACAATTGCGACTTTATATCTCTCAATTCTGACTTTATAACACAATTCTGACTTTATATCTCACAATTTCTGACTTTATAACATAATTGCGACTTTATATCTCACAATTGCGACTTTATATCTCACAATTGCGACTTTATATCTCACAATTCTGACTTTATATCTCACAATTCTGACTTTATATCTCACAATTTCTGACTTTATATCTCACAATTCTGACTTTATATCTCACAATTCTGACTTTATATCTCACAATTGCGACTTTATATCTCACAATTGCGACTTTATATCTCATAATTCTGACTTTATAACACACAATTGCGACTTTATATCTCACAATTGTGACTTTATAACACACAATTCTGACTTTATATCTCACAATTCTGACTTTATAACACAATTCTGACTTTATATCTCACAATTCTGACTTTATAACATAATTGCGAGTTTATATCTCACAATTGCGACTTTATATCTCACAATTGCGACTTTATATCTCACAATTCTGACTTTATATCTCACAATTCTGACTTTATAACATAATTGCGACTTTATATCTCACAATTGCGACTTTATATCTCACAATTCTGACTTTATCTCTCACAATTCTGACTTTATATCTCACAATTCAGACTTTATATCTCACAATTCTGACTTTATATCTCACAATTCTGACTTTATATCTCACAATTCTGACTTTATATTTCACAATTGCGACTTTATAACACAATTCTGACTTTATATCTCACAATTCTGACTTTATATCTCACAATTCTGAGTTTATAACATAATTGCGACTTTATATCTCACAATTGCGACTTTATATCTTACAATTGCGACTTTATATCTCACAATTCTGACTTTATATCTCACAATTCAGACTTTATATCTCACAATTCTGACTTTATATCTCACAATTCTGACTTTATATCTCACAATTCTGACTTTATATCTCACAATTCTGACTTTATATCTCACAATTCTGACTTTATATCTCACAATTGCGACTTTATAACACAATTCTGACTTTATATATCACAATTCTGACTTTATATCTCACAATTCTGACTTTATATCACACAATTCTGACTTTATATCTCACAATTCTGACTTTATATCTCACAATTGCGACTTTATATCTCACAATTGCGACTTTATAACACAATTCTGACTTTATATCTCACAATTCTGACTTTATATCTCACAATTGCGACTTTATAACACAATTCTGACTTTATATATCACAATTCTGACTTTATATCTCACAATTCTGACTTTATATCTCACAATTCTGACTTTATATCTCACAATTGCGACTTTATATCTCACAATTCTGACTTTATAACACAATTGCGACTTTATATCTCACAATTGTGACTTTATAACACACAATTGTGACTTTATATCTCACAATTCTGACTTTATATCTCACAATTCTGACTTTATATCTCACAATTCTGACTTTATATCTCACAATTCTGACTTTATATCTCACAATTGCGACTTTATAACACAATTCTGACTTTATATATCACAATTCTGACTTTATATCTCACAATTGCGACTTTATATCTCACAATTGTGACTTTATATATCACAATTCTGACTTTATATCTCACAATTCTGACTTTATAACACAATTGCGACTTTATATCTCACAATTGCGACTTTATATCTGATAATTCTGACTTTATATGTCACAATTCTGACTTTATAACACAATTGCGACTTTAAATCTCACAATTGCGACTTTATAACACACAATTGCGACTTTATATCTTACAATTCTGACTTTATATCTCACAATTCTGACTTTATATCTCATAATTCTGACTTTATAACACACAATTGCGACTTTATATCTCACAATTGTGACTTTATAACACACAATTGCGACTTTATATCTTACAATTGTGACTTTATAACACACAATTCTGACTATAACATAATTGCGACTTTATATCTCACAATTGCGACTTTATATCTCACAATTCTTACTATATCTCACAATTGCGACTTTATAACACACAATTGCGACTTTATATCTTACAATTCTGACTTTATATCTCACAATTCTGACTATAACATAATTGCGACTTTATATCTCACAATTGCGACTTTATATCTCACAATTCTTACTATATCTCACAATTGTGACTTTATAACACACAATTGCGACTTTATATCTTACAATTGTGACTTTATAACACACAATTGCGACTTTATATCTCACAATTCTGACTTTATAACACAATTCTGACTTTATATCTCACAATTTCTGACTTTATAACATAATTGCGACTTTATATCTCACAATTGCGACTTTATATCTCACAATTGCGACTTTATATCTCACAATTCTGACTTTATATCTCACAATTCTGACTTTATATCTCACAATTTCTGACTTTATATCTCACAATTCTGACTTTATATCTCACAATTCTGACTTTATATCTCACAATTGCGACTTTATATCTCACAATTGCGACTTTATATCTCATAATTCTGACTTTATAACACACAATTGCGACTTTATATCTCACAATTGTGACTTTATAACACACAATTCTGACTTTATATCTCACAATTCTGACTTTATAACACAATTCTGACTTTATATCTCACAATTCTGACTTTATAACATAATTGCGACTTTATATCTCACAATTGCGACTTTATATCTCACAATTGCGACTTTATATCTCACAATTCTGACTTTATATCTCACAATTCTGACTTTATAACATAATTGCGACTTTATATCTCACAATTGCGACTTTATATCTCACAATTCTGACTTTATCTCTCACAATTCTGACTTTATATCTCACAATTCTGACTTTATATCTCACAATTCTGACTTTATATCTCACAATTCTGACTTTATATTTCACAATTCTGACTTTATCTCTCACAATTCTGACTTTATATCTCACAATTCTGACTTTATCTCTCACAATTCTGACTTTATATCTCACAATTCTGACTTTATATCTCACAATTCTGACTTTATCTCTCACAATTCTGACTTTATATCTCACAATTCTGACTTTATATCTCACAATTCTGACTTTATATCTCACAATTCAGACTTTATATCTCACAATTCTGACTTTATATCTCACAATTCTGACTTTATCTCTCACAATTCTGACTTTATATCTCACAATTCTGACTTTATATCTCACAATTCTGACTTTATATCTCACAATTCAGACTTTATATTTCACAATTCTGACTTTATATCTCACAATTCTGACTTTATCTCTCACAATTCAGACTTTATATCTCACAATTCTGACTTTATATCTCACAATTCTGACTTTATATCTCACAATTCTGACTTTATATTTCACAATTGCGACTTTATAACACAATTCTGACTTTATATCTCACAATTCTGACTTTATATCTCACAATTCTGAGTTTATAACATAATTGCGACTTTATATCTCACAATTGCGACTTTATATCTTACAATTGCGACTTTATATCTCACAATTCTGACTTTATATCTCACAATTCAGACTTTATATCTCACAATTCTGACTTTATATCTCACAATTCTGACTTTATATCTCACAATTCTGACTTTATATCTCACAATTCTGACTTTATAACATAATTGCGACTTTATATCTCACAATTGCGACTTTATATCTCACAATTGCGACTTTATATCTCACAATTCTGACTTTATATCTCACAATTCTGACTTTATATCTCACAATTTCTGACTTTATATCTCACAATTCTGACTTTATATCTCACAATTCTGACTTTATATCTCACAATTCTGACTTTATATCTCACAATTGCGACTTTATATCTCACAATTGCGACTTTATATCTCATAATTCTGACTTTATAACACACAATTGCGACTTTATATCTCACAATTCTGACTTTATATCTCACAATTCTGACTTTATATCTCACAATTGCGACTTTATAACACAATTCTGACTTTATATATCACAATTCTGACTTTATATCTCACAATTGCGACTTTATATCTCACAATTGTGACTTTATATATCACAATTCTGACTTTATATCTCACAATTCTGACTTTATAACACAATTGCGACTTTATATCTCACAATTGCGACTTTATATCTCATAATTCTGACTTTATATCTCACAATTCTGACTTTATAACACAATTGCGACTTTATATCTCACAATTGCGACTTTATAACACACAATTCTGACTTTATATCTTACAATTCTGACTTTATATCTCACAATTCTGACTTTATATCTCATAATTCTGACTTTATAACACACAATTGCGACTTTATATCTCACAATTGTGACTTTATAACACACAATTGCGACTTTATATCTTACAATTGTGACTTTATAACACACAATTCTGACTATAACATAATTGCGACTTTATATCTCACAATTGCGACTTTATATCTCACAATTCTTACTATATCTCACAATTGCGACTTTATAACACACAATTGCGACTTTATATCTTACAATTCTGACTTTATATCTCACAATTCTGACTATAACATAATTGCGACTTTATATCTCACAATTGCGACTTTATATCTCACAATTCTTACTATATCTCACAATTGTGACTTTATAACACACAATTGCGACTTTATATCTTACAATTGTGACTTTATATCTCACAATTCTGACTATAACATAATTGCGACTTTATATCTCACAATTGCGACTTTATATCTCACAATTCTGACTTTATATCTCACAATTCTGACTTTATATCTCACAATTGCGACTTTATAACACAATTCTGACTTTATATCTCACAATTGCGACTTTATATCTCACAATTGTGACTTTATATCTCACAATTCTGACTTTATATCTCACAATTGCGACTTTATAACACAATTCTGACTTTATAACACACAATTGCGACTTTATTACACACAAATATGACTTTATAACACACAAAGTGTGACTTTCTATGTAGTAATATGTAAACTTGCACTTGTGAGATAAAAAGTCACAATTATCTTTTAAAATGTTTTATTCTGTAGCGGAAACGAGCTTCCATACATATCCAATACTGATGATGTTATAAGAACATTCTAAAAGTGTTATTTAAAGAGCGTTTTAGTTGCAGAACCGTGACAAAAACACCAGTGGAAGTTGTGAGAACTTTAGCGCAGCCGTTCTCAGGTGTGTTTGTCAGAGAGTGTGTTTGCAGTCTCCTGATCCACGTCTCGCTCCAGGCCGGCAGACAGGAGGACATTAGCGCACGATGAAGCCGATGAAGGCTGTCTGCACACTTCACTGCCTCCTAGTTTAGGCTTCAAATGTCATTTTCTACGCTACATTTCTCAGCCTACGCAGACCTGGGCTTCTGTACCAATTTAGACGTCAACCCTTGACATTTTGCAGATTTTCCGCAGAGTCACTCGCCCACCCCGGATCTTTCTCCTGGTGTCTGTCCGTGCGGGAGAACCGGGTTGATCCACATCTGGTGCTGGGAGTGAAGGTCAGGTCAGACTGGTTATCTGTGTAATCACAGTCATCTAGACTCAGTTCATCAGTGACGGATCCAACCCTCCATTTCACGATGAAACTGTTTCAAATATTGTTCATGAATCACAGCTAATGTTCAGGGAATATTATTATAAACCACACGAGATATTGGTCATTGCACCATTAGCATTATGTGAAGGAAATGACGTGGTGAAAATGACTATTTCATCCTATTTACTTATTATCTCTCATTCTCTTACAGGAATAAATTACATTTTAAAGTATATTACAGCAGAAACCAGTTCATTTTAATTGTAATAATATTCATTACGTTTTTACTGTATTTTGATCAAATAAATGTAGCCTTGAGGTTAAGAAACCACTTTCAAAAACACTAAAAAACCGTAATGTTTCCAAACTTTTGACCGGTATGATTGCATACACATATAAATATGATGAATGAATGCATGGATAAAAGGTTTGATGTTTTTTTATAAATGCTGCAGGTAAAAAGAGAGAACTGCTTTTTAAGTTCTACAAAATAAAAACAATCACTGGTAAACTATCTATGATTTTTTTTATTGTTATTGCATATAGGCCTATAAATATTATTATTACATATTAAATATAAAAATATGATTCATAATATAATTAATATATCTATAAATAATATTATTTTAATGTTTTTTGCACAACTTGCCATTACAGGAATAAATGACATTTTGAAATAAATTACAAGAGATCAGTTCAGTTAAATTGTAATAATTTAAATAATTTTCATAGTTTTTACTGTTTTTGATCAAATAAATGACATTAAAAGCTTAAAAACCTTAGTGTTTCCAAACTTTTGGCCAGCACTATATATATATATATATATATATATATATATATATTGCATTGCAAATATGATGAATGCATGGATAAAAGTGTTCATGCGACCAGTATATCTATATAAATACTGCAGGTGAAAAGATAGAAATGCTATTTCATGCTTTTTAGAGTCTACAAAATAAACAGAATCATTGGTAAAAAATCTATGATTTTTGATTGTCAATGCATAGGCCTAAATGTATTTGATCATATATCAAATATATGTGTATTCTGCTAACTTTGAATGACCGTCAATAGAGAAAGAAGTACTTCAACTGCAATTATTATGACATTTACATGTATAGTTAACCACTCCAACTAACTAACTAAACCATGATCCCGGTCATCCCGGCATTAACTAACAAATATTTGGTTACACTTTATTTTAAGGTGTCATTGTTACAGTGTAACTATATTTAAGTATTTAACAACATGCACTTACTCAGGGGCGGATCTACCGGGGTGGCATAGGGTGGCAAATGCCACCCTAAAAGAAAGCCTTGCCTCCCCTGCTGCCACCCCAGTTGGCAGCAACGAATTGAAAGTTATGGCCAATTTGACAATTTACGAACGCGAATCTCCAATGTCCGACTGCAGTGAATTCGCTCCGTGCATAATATGACGACCGTTGACGTTCATACTTTATTGTGTGGGCAAATACTTCCGGCGAAAACTTCCGGTGATCTGACCGCGAGAGCGGGAGACAGCGAGAGCAAGAGACAACAGCGACCGAGTTCCATTACCAGAGAGATAAGTTTTCAACCCGACCACATTTTTAAATGCATATCATTTTCAGTGTATTTCACCTGTGCGTTTCTATGCTTTATATTACTGGATTTATTTTGTGCAAGTGAGATGAGTAAAGAACATCTGTTTCACATATCATTATCTGTCTGGTGTTTATAAGCAGTAGCCTACAGTATTTTACTACGTGTAAAATATACACAAACTTAGCTATATTAAGTTGTTTGTGTACAGTTAAAAATATAAATGTAAAATATGTGATAATAATATTGATCGAGCAATTGATGTAAGTAAAAATACATGCGCAGAATTAAGAAAATATTATTTAATATTTATGGAGATAAATTTTAGCCTATCATAAAGCAAACGTGTGAATGTTCACAGGGTATTTTATTTAACAACTCTAATCGTAGTTGTAACTCTATATTTACAGTAGGCATAATTGTCATTGCGTATGTATGCAGCATGAGTCCAATACAATCTTCTGTTCGTGAACAGTTGTATTTCATTCATTAATCTGACTAACGTTATGCATCCGTGCATTTAATTGCCATTGGCTCGTGTGATAGTAATATGGATCTTAGTAGTATTTAAATGATATAATTGATTCTTGTTGGGTGCTCAACAAAATAATATATATAAAAAAGGGAAAAAAGGTCGGCACACCTTGGCTCCAAAAGTTAAACGCACCCCTGCCTTTATACTCACACAGGGCTGGACTGGCCATAATATTATAACTATTATTATATAGTAGTGTAATGTAGACAGACACTATATCACAACTAAAAAGAGTTTTGAGTTTTTCTTTGTTCAATTTGCACACTGAATATGGGTTGGAGCTCTTTATTTTGAACTCTCAAAGAGCACCAGATTGATGAATTTAACATTAAAAAGCACAAAATTTTCTTACGGGGGAGCATGCCCCCGAACCCCCCTAGAAGGACAGAGGTGCACTCACCACAGATTTACCAAAATCCAATGGGAAAAACCGGTATTGCTATCCCAATGCAGCTTATAGCTTGTTTTAGGATTGATCACTGTGGAGTATAGTTCAACTTAGTAGTTATTTCATCTGTTAACTCTTACTCAGAGGTTTTTATAGGAGTTGGTATACATATTCAAGGGAGTGCAAAGTTCGGTTGTGTTTATGATCATATGTAGTGGGCCAGTCTGGGCCAAAATGCCCGGGCCGATTTTTTGTCCCAGTCCAGCCCTGTACTCACAGGTGACCCCAAACCCCCCCCCCCTCAAAACAGATACAAATAATGCCCTTTTGTAGTGTGTATACATACGATTTCTCATCAAACTGTGTTAACTGTGATTAAATTCAGTATATATACGTCTGCCATGTTGCCACTCCTCAAAAATTCCTGCCCCCCTCTTGCCACCCCATAAATATTTTTCTAGATCCGCCCCTGCACTTACTATAGGGTTATGGTAGGATTTGGGTTTGGTTGAGGGTTAGTTGCATGTAATTATGCATAATTTACTGTTATTACTACGGTAAGTACATGTATGTAACAAGGACACTGTCAAATAAAGTGATACCAAATGTTTTTGGGACACCAGAGTCTGTAACTATATCCTCTGTATCATTATATTCTCCCAAGATCTGAGCTCTACATTCACTTTATATCCACTGGATGAACTACAGACTCATTTGGGTCTGTTTTGTCAAGCAGTTTATTGGTAAAGTACTCTTCACAATACAACACTCAAAAGAGACCGAGGCGAGGAAAAAGTGCAACTGTCTTCATAATTGAGATTCTCCCAGCAGTTTATTCCACATGACAAGCGTTCGAGATCTGTTTCCCCACACAAACACCCTCCAGAGTTTCTTACGCTGAAGTGTTTATTATCCTGGAGCGTTTGGACCTCAGCGAGACGAGCATTTGTTCAAACTGACTGTCATCTCCAGATCTACAACTCATTTCCATGCAAATGATCTTCACACTCTTCCAAACTGAGCAACGGACCGCCATTACACTGGGACACGGAGTGGGCGTAAACACAGGCAGAGCTTTAATGCCGATGTTAGATTAGTTTCTCTCGAAGCGGGTTCAAGTTCAACTTAATGACACACAACACAATCTACAGTAAGAACAAGCATCTGGATCGAGGTCAGTGTGATGTTAGAGGTGGAGAAACTCCACATTCTCCATTAGTTTGTGGGTGTTTGATGGTTTTCAGGAGCTCAGCTATCACACTCTACTGTACTTATACAGTGACGAGACAAACTGATGTAACATACTTTGTTTTATTATTGCAAACTACTGAAATCACAAACACAGTCACGTAGATGAGAAAAAATATGGTTCTCCTAAAGATCAATTCGATTAAATGAGCAATTTGAGACTTTTAATGCATCTCAGATGTCTCTCCTGAGAACTTCATTGAATGTGCCTCATCTTAAGTTACAGATCTCAACAATGTCTGAAAAACTAAAACTTAAACAAGCCTGTGCATGTATAAGCTTGCGGTTCTCCCAGCTAAAAAAGTGACCAAAACAGCAGTTTCCCGAAAGCTTCGTTAGCCAACTATGATCGCAAGTTCTGTCGTTATCAGCAGTTCAATGAGTCGGTGTTTCCCGAAACCATCGTTTCAACGAACATTCGCAAACAGCATCGCAGAGGTGTGTGTGTGTGAGCGACAGCATCACAGAGGTGTGTGTGTGAGCGACAGCATCACAGAGGTGTGTGTGTGAGCGACAGCATCACAGAGGTGTGTGTGTGAGCGACAGCATCACAGAGGTGTGTGAGCGACAGCATCACAGAGGTGTGTGTGTGTGAGCGACAGCATCACAGAGGTGTGTGTGTGAGCGACAGCATCACAGAGGTGTGTGTGTGAGCGACAGCATCACAGAGGTGTGTGTGTGTGAGCGACAGCATCACAGAGGTGTGTGTGTGAGCGACAGCATCACAGAGGTGTGTGTGTGTGAGCGACAGCATCACAGAGGTGTGTGTGTGAGCGACAGCATCACAGAGGTGTGTGTGTGAGCGACAGCATCACAGAGGTGTGTGTGTGTGAGCGACAGCATCGCAGAGGTGTGTGTGTGTGAGCGACAGCATCACAGAGGTGTGTGTGTGTGAGCGACAGCATCACAGAGGTGTGTGTGTGTGAGCGACAGCATCACAGAGGTGTGTGTGTGTGAGCGACAGCATCACAGAGGTGTGTGTGTGTGAGCGACAGCATCACAGAGGTGTGTGTGTGTGAGCGACAGCATCACAGAGGTGTGTGTGTGTGAGCGACAGCATCACAGAGGTGTGTGTGTGTGAGCGACAGCATCACAGAGGTGTGTGTGTGTGAGCGACAGCATCACAGAGGTGTGTGTGTGTGAGCGACAGCATGTGTGTGTGTGAGCGACAGCATCACAGAGGTGTGTGTGTGAGCGACAGCATCACAGAGGTGTGTGTGTGAGCGACAGCATCACAGAGGTGTGTGTGTGTGAGCGACAGCATCGCAGAGGTGTGTGTGTGTGAGCGACAGCATCACAGAGGTGTGTGTGTGAGCGACAGCATCACAGAGGTGTGTGTGTGAGCGACAGCATCACAGAGGTGTGTGTGTGAGCGACAGCATCACAGAGGTGTGTGTGTGTGAGCGACAGCATGTGTGTGTGTGAGCGACAGCATCACAGAGGTGTGTGTGTGAGCGACAGCATCACAGAGGTGTGTGTGTGAGCGACAGCATCACAGAGGTGTGTGTGTGTGAGCGACAGCATGTGTGTGTGTGAGCGACAGCATCACAGAGGTGTGTGTGTGAGCGACAGCATCACAGAGGTGTGTGTGTGAGCGACAGCATCACAGAGGTGTGTGTGTGTGAGCGACAGCATCGCAGAGGTGTGTGTGTGTGAGCGACAGCATCACAGAGGTGTGTGTGTGAGCGACAGCATCACAGAGGTGTGTGTGTGAGCGACAGCATCACAGAGGTGTGTGTGTGAGCGACAGCATCACAGAGGTGTGTGAGCGACAGCATCACAGAGGTGTGTGTGTGTGAGCGACAGCATCACAGAGGTGTGTGTGTGAGCGACAGCATCACAGAGGTGTGTGTGTGAGCGACAGCATCACAGAGGTGTGTGTGTGTGAGCGACAGCATCACAGAGGTGTGTGTGTGAGCGACAGCATCACAGAGGTGTGTGTGTGTGAGCGACAGCATCACAGAGGTGTGTGTGTGAGCGACAGCATCACAGAGGTGTGTGTGTGAGCGACAGCATCACAGAGGTGTGTGTGTGTGAGCGACAGCATCGCAGAGGTGTGTGTGTGTGAGCGACAGCATCACAGAGGTGTGTGTGTGTGAGCGACAGCATCACAGAGGTGTGTGTGTGTGAGCGACAGCATCACAGAGGTGTGTGTGTGTGAGCGACAGCATCACAGAGGTGTGTGTGTGTGAGCGACAGCATCACAGAGGTGTGTGTGTGTGAGCGACAGCATCACAGAGGTGTGTGTGTGTGAGCGACAGCATCACAGAGGTGTGTGTGTGTGAGCGACAGCATCACAGAGGTGTGTGTGTGTGAGCGACAGCATGTGTGTGTGTGAGCGACAGCATCACAGAGGTGTGTGTGTGAGCGACAGCATCACAGAGGTGTGTGTGTGTGAGCGACAGCATGTGTGTGTGTGAGCGACAGCATCACAGAGGTGTGTGTGTGAGCGACAGCATCACAGAGGTGTGTGTGTGAGCGACAGCATCAGAGGTGTGTGTGTGTGAGCGACAGCATCGCAGAGGTGTGTGTGTGTGAGCGACAGCATCACAGAGGTGTGTGTGTGAGCGACAGCATCACAGAGGTGTGTGTGTGAGCGACAGCATCACAGAGGTGTGTGTGTGAGCGACAGCATCACAGAGGTGTGTGTGTGTGAGCGACAGCATGTGTGTGTGTGAGCGACAGCATCACAGAGGTGTGTGTGTGAGCGACAGCATCACAGAGGTGTGTGTGTGAGCGACAGCATCACAGAGGTGTGTGTGTGTGAGCGACAGCATGTGTGTGTGTGAGCGACAGCATCACAGAGGTGTGTGTGTGAGCGACAGCATCACAGAGGTGTGTGTGTGAGCGACAGCATCACAGAGGTGTGTGTGTGTGAGCGACAGCATCGCAGAGGTGTGTGTGTGTGAGCGACAGCATCACAGAGGTGTGTGTGTGAGCGACAGCATCACAGAGGTGTGTGTGTGAGCGACAGCATCACAGAGGTGTGTGTGTGAGCGACAGCATCACAGAGGTGTGTGAGCGACAGCATCACAGAGGTGTGTGTGTGTGAGCGACAGCATCACAGAGGTGTGTGTGTGAGCGACAGCATCACAGAGGTGTGTGTGTGAGCGACAGCATCACAGAGGTGTGTGTGTGTGAGCGACAGCATCACAGAGGTGTGTGTGTGAGCGACAGCATCACAGAGGTGTGTGTGTGTGAGCGACAGCATCACAGAGGTGTGTGTGTGAGCGACAGCATCACAGAGGTGTGTGTGTGAGCGACAGCATCACAGAGGTGTGTGTGTGTGAGCGACAGCATCGCAGAGGTGTGTGTGTGTGAGCGACAGCATCACAGAGGTGTGTGTGTGTGAGCGACAGCATCACAGAGGTGTGTGTGTGTGAGCGACAGCATCACAGAGGTGTGTGTGTGAGCGACAGCATCACAGAGGTGTGTGTGTGAGCGACAGCATCACAGAGGTGTGTGTGTGTGAGCGACAGCATCACAGAGGTGTGTGTGTGTGAGCGACAGCATGTGTGTGTGTGAGCGACAGCATCACAGAGGTGTGTGTGTGAGCGACAGCATCACAGAGGTGTGTGTGTGAGCGACAGCATCACAGAGGTGTGTGTGTGTGAGCGACAGCATCACAGAGGTGTGTGTGTGTGAGCGACAGCATCACAGAGGTGTGTGTGTGTGAGCGACAGCATGTGTGTGTGTGAGCGACAGCATCACAGAGGTGTGTGTGTGAGCGACAGCATCACAGAGGTGTGTGTGTGTGAGCGACAGCATGTGTGTGTGTGAGCGACAGCATCACAGAGGTGTGTGTGTGAGCGACAGCATCACAGAGGTGTGTGTGTGTGAGCGACAGCATCACAGAGGTGTGTGTGTGAGCGACAGCATCACAGAGGTGTGTGTGTGTGAGCGACAGCATCACAGAGGTGTGTGTGTGTGAGCGACAGCATCACAGAGGTGTGTGTGTGAGCGACAGCATCACAGAGGTGTGTGTGTGTGAGCGACAGCATCACAGAGGTGTGTGTGTGAGCGACAGCATGTGTGTGTGTGAGCGACAGCATCACAGAGGTGTGTGTGTGAGCGACAGCATCACAGAGGTGTGTGTGTGAGCGACAGCATCACAGAGGTGTGTGTGTGTGAGCGACAGCATGTGTGTGTGTGAGCGACAGCATCACAGAGGTGTGTGTGTGAGCGACAGCATCACAGAGGTGTGTGTGTGAGCGACAGCATCACAGAGGTGTGTGTGTGTGAGCGACAGCATCACAGAGGTGTGTGTGTGTGAGCGACAGCATCACAGAGGTGTGTGTGTGTGTGAGCGACAGCATGTGTGTGTGTGAGCGACAGCATCACAGAGGTGTGTGTGTGAGCGACAGCATCACAGAGGTGTGTGTGTGTGAGCGACAGCATGTGTGTGTGTGAGCGACAGCATCACAGAGGTGTGTGTGTGAGCGACAGCATCACAGAGGTGTGTGTGTGTGAGCGACAGCATCACAGAGGTGTGTGTGTGAGCGACAGCATCACAGAGGTGTGTGTGTGTGAGCGACAGCATCACAGAGGTGTGTGTGTGTGAGCGACAGCATCACAGAGGTGTGTGTGTGAGCGACAGCATCACAGAGGTGTGTGTGTGTGAGCGACAGCATCACAGAGGTGTGTGTGTGAGCGACAGCATCACAGAGGTGTGTGTGTGTGAGCGACAGCATCACAGAGGTGTGTGTGTGTGAGCGACAGCATCACAGAGGTGTGTGTGTGTGAGCGACAGCATCACAGAGGTGTGTGTGTGAGCGACAGCATCACAGAGGTGTGTGTGTGTGAGCGACAGCATCACAGAGGTGTGTGTGTGTGAGCGACAGCATCACAGAGGTGTGTGTGTGTGAGCGACAGCATCACAGAGGTGTGTGTGTGAGCGACAGCATCACAGAGGTGTGTGTGTGTGAGCGACAGCATCACAGAGGTGTGTGTGTGTGAGCGACAGCATCACAGAGGTGTGTGTGTGAGCGACAGCATCACAGAGGTGTGTGTGTGTGAGCGACAGCATCACAGAGGTGTGTGTGTGTGAGCGACAGCATCACAGAGGTGTGTGTGTGTGAGCGACAGCATCACAGAGGTGTGTGTGTGTGAGCGACAGCATCACAGAGGTGTGTGTGTGAGCGACAGCATCACAGAGGTGTGTGTGTGTGAGCGACAGCATCACAGAGGTGTGTGTGTGAGCGACAGCATCACAGAGGTGTGTGTGTGTGAGCGACAGCATCGCAGAGGTGTGTGTGTGAGCGACAGCATCACAGAGGTGTGTGTGTGAGCGACAGCATCACAGAGGTGTGTGTGTGAGCGACAGCATCACAGAGGTGTGTGTGTGTGAGCAACAGATCTCGACCTGTGGTTAGAAGAAGAGTTTCTAGATTGCATGACATGTGTACGGAGCCCCCCTAGTCCCACTTTGTCAAAAAAATTTATTATAACTATCTCGTGGCCTCAAGATAGAGATACTATGAAGCCACGAGTTACTTATCTTGAGGCCACGAGTTACTTATCTTGAGGCCACGAGATAGTTATAATAATTTTTTTTGACAAAGTGGGACTAGGGGGGCTCCGTACATGTGGACTCAATAAATCCTGATCTTGAGAAAAATAAGCAAGCGGACATTCAGTTCAACCCGTGTCTTTTATTTAGAATACATACAAATGAGTTTTACATTTCATTTCTCTTTATTTGAAAGGGGACAGTGTACATTAATCAACATAAAACAATGTAAATGTACCCGAGTTAGCTCAAAAGTGCTAATTTTCATCGGTAGTCCCCCAGCCAGGTGTAAAAAAGGCAATCTTAAAGATAACTTTTGTGTATAAAATCACAAAAATAAAATTACATACAACACATGGTTAAGAAATATTATTCATATATATATAATGTTTAAATGCACACAGAAAGCATTAGTGCCCACAAGTTTGGCTCTCTACAAGCCACTTTTTGAATGAAAAGAATGACAAAGACTCTCTGATGGTTTCGTCTTTGCAAACATCTTTGAGTTAGTTAAGAGATTTAAAGCATCGTTTTTGAAGAGTGCGCGTGTGTGAACGTGCTCTACTATGTAAGAATGAGCCTATGATTTAATCTGGAAATAAAGCGAAATAACAGAGAAATATGAGAAATAGTCCTCAGATGCATGTCTGTAATTTATATCAAAACATCTCGGATTAATTCGATCTCAAACAGTTTCATTAAAAGTAGTTATTAATCCACCATGTGCGTGACGTCATAAACCAACGTGAGTGAACGACCACTTTACCACAATACGGTTTCGGGAAACAGTCGAGACTAGCTTGCTGATTTCTTCAACGACGCATCGAACTATAGTAGTGAAGCAGCAGCGAGTTACAGCGTTATACGGTAAACAACGCATTCTCATCCCAAGGCGTCATAAACTCACACTTTTGACATTTCGTCTAAATCCAACGCACATGGCACTCTTTAGCGTCAATATAGTAATGGGTAGGTCTGGGGTAGGGTTAGGGTTAGACCACTAGGAGGCGCCTTCTGGCCCATATATATATCTGTGTCTCATATTGACGCTAAAGGGTGCCATGTGCGTTGGATTTAGACAAAATGTCAAAAGCGTCAGTTTATGACGCCTTGGGATGAGAACGGGCTCGGGACATCCCAGATTTGTAGTAGATCTGCAAAAGCTAGATATTTCAATACGAACTCATTTTTCAGCAAGTTCTCTCAAGATCAACTGATCTGAGCTGCAATCCATATTCATTTTATCCACCTTTATTTTGCAATGAGTAAGTGAGCAATATTCTGTGAATGTGCTGATTTATAGCTGTTAAATGAGTAACAGTGTAATAGGCTGAATGCTTAAACTACCTGCGCTACAAACCAGTGCTTTTATGTTTATAATAATATGATAATAACAAAAAACAGTTTTCACTAAAAAGCCACATAAGAAAATCTTATACAGGTAAAATAACAAAAAGCGACGGACACCGGAAGCCTCGCACATTCAAATTGCAAATGGTCGCGCCGCTCTTATACGCTAACAGCTCTATACACTTACCGTACGACTCATTTGTGTCGGTTTGTATTCCTTTGCAAGATTTTACAGAAACACAACTTGTTTATACAAACATGAAATGGCGACTAATTTAATTCTCCAAGCTTCTGCTGGTATTTTGCCAACAACCATGTTACTTCTATTGACATTGACAGAATTAGTTGTGAAAAAAATAAACAACTTTGCATGCGTTTAACATAAAATAAATAATATTTTATTATATCAGAAGACGTTTTATTAGTGACGCCGGGTCCGCCAGGACTAGACTCACATACAGCTGTTGCTGGAAGCCAGTGATAAAAGCTACAAATATATATATTTATATATAAAAACGCATGGATTCGCTTCGGAAGGCCTTTATTAAACCCCCCTGGAGCAGTGTGGATTACTTTAATGATGGATGGATGCGCTTTTTAGGGCTTAAAAAATTCATGCACCATTCACTCCCATTATAAAGCTGTGAAGAGCCAGGATATTTTTTCTTATAACTCTGGCCACATTTACACATAGCCGCCGGGTATTTAGAGAAACGAATATTTTAACCCCCTCCGTTTTCAATAATAACATCATGCACACAACATCGTTTTCAAAAAAGTTGTCATTTACATCAATCCGCATAAATACGCCGTCGAGCGCCATCATAACTCTACCAAACTGGGCGCTCACATGACGTTATTAAGCATTTTCTGGTGCATAATGTGACGCTTGAGAACCTAAAACCCCGTTTCTTCCAGTCGACACGGCAACACCAGCCCGTTCTCATCCCAAGGCGTCTTATACTGACGCTTTTGCCAAAGCGTCTATATCAAACGCACATGGCACCCTTTAGCGTCAATATGAGACGCAGATATATGGCGCCTCCTAGTGGTCTAACCCTAACACTACCCCAGACCTAAACCCATTACCGAAGCGTGTTATATTGACGCTAAAGGGTGCCATGTGCGTCGGATGTAGATGCTTTGGCAAAAGCGTCAGTATATGACACTTTGGGATGAGAATGCGTTGGCAACACATAACCGGCGTTATCAGAAATCTCCACTTTGGCCGGAGTTTTTAGATCGTTTTCTGTGATAAAGACGGGGTTTCCGTGTAAATGAGAGGCCAAACCGCAGGGAAATATCTGCGTCTTCCCTTCGTGTAAACGGGGCATCTGATAGTGTTTGGCTGAAAGAAGAAAGTCATATACACCTAGGAAGGTTTGAGAGTGAGTAAATTATGGGATCATTTTCATTTTTTGGGTGAACTATCCCTTTAAGCAAAACGGAGATAATGTAAAATCTTTGGTTTCAATGCTCCAGAATCTCCAACCTAACACACTGACCCCAGAGGAAGAAAATCCCCACATGTAACGGGATGATGAACGGCTGTGAGTCCGTAACGCTTTCTCCGGAGGGGATTGAGATGCCAGAGTAATGGAAGACCACGACCAGAACTTCTCCCTCGGGCTAATGGGCCAGAAAGCCAAAGTCTCATTTTTAACAGACCTTTTGTCTCCTCCCCTCGGGCTCTTTGAGGAAACGAATAATGACTTCGCTCACCCTAACGATCCACATCAGCAGAGCTTTACCTGTAATGTTGTTGATCCACGTGAACGACTCGTGACGGATTCGCCAGCTTGAATCTTTGACGTTTGCAACGCTGGAAGCAATGCATGAACAAATGATGAACATCTTTCACGTTAAAGAGGATTCACACTGCAAAAAAAATTTTTTTTTACTTAGTACTTTTATCTTATTTTCAGTCCAAATATCTAAAAATTCTTAAATCAAGATGCATTTACTAGATGAGTAAAATGACATAATGACATTTTCTGAGGAAAAAAAAAAATCTAGATTAAGTGAGTTTTTACTTAAAACAAGCAAAATTATCTGCCAATGGGGTAAGCATAATAATCTTGTTTCTGTTTGAATTAAGATTATATGTTTTCTTACCAAATCGGCAGATAATTTAGCTTTTTTTAAGCGACAACTAACTTCATTTTGATTTATTTCCCCAGAAAATACAACATCGTATGTAATTTTACTCGTCTATAAAGGCATCTTGATTTAAGACTTTTTAGATATTTGAACTGTAAACAAGACAAAAGTGTACATTTCGAGGAGCTTGATGCGAAACTGATGTGAAGTTTAGTTCTGCAAGCGGAGCACAAACCCGTGACACTGCACCGTTTGGATGGTGTGCGGTCGTCTCCGTGACCCTTATTCAACATGCACTTCTGAGCAGAACTTCAAACAGGTAAAGGGGTTAGTATGGTGGCGCCTGGGGCAGAAAGCAGCCCAACATCCAGCATAAATTCCCTTTGATGTGCAGCTTTGATCAGAACCAGATATAGCCTAGTAATGCTGCAACCGTCCCGCTCTCCAGTACCCGAGACACCAGCATGCGGATTATGTAACAGATATAACGAACTGCCACTGAGATGAACAGGAACGATAACGGACAGATTGCTGTTGGTATTACTGACCTACTTGGGTTTCAAGTGCACCTGAAGCTCATACTTCTGAGTTGAACGATATTATAATACGGAAGTAGCCTAAGCAAAGCATTATATTAAACGACCTGACAACATCATTCAAACTGCACTGAAAATCTTTTCTAATGCTTATTTATATATGATAGGGTATTAAATGAAGGATATAATGTCATAAAGCAGCCATCGCTTCTTTAGATGGGCAAGTGAGTGAAATCCTCAATTTGTTTGAACTGTCTATGTTTACCAATTTATCTTCCAAATTTCATGTGGTCAACTTAACTGCATCCACCCTGTTAAGGGAAATATGGAAAAAGTTAGTAGAAAAAACATATTTGTAAAATTACAGTTTTAAAGACCATTCAATTCTTTATTTGATAAACCTTCTATGTTAGCTTGTTTTTGCTTAGACACGGTGCAGTGACTGATTTCAGATCAGAATGTCCACTCTGTTAATGACCACCCTGTTAAATCAGAAGACCTAACGGAGTGGGCACTGAGAGTGTGCATAGTGATTATGAAGGTAATGTGTGTAGTAGTGCATTTCAAGTTTGTTGGCAATGTTTTGCATATGGTTTCCCATCTAAATCCAATTTAAAAATAAAGTAAAATTTTCGCTGGCTGTACGTGGGCGATTGTGAATCATCCATTCATCCATTCTTTCTACCCCTTGTCTACCCTGTTATTATTTTGTCCACCCTGTTATGTTTTTCAAACCTGTTATTATTTTGTCCACCCTGTTATCAGTTTGTCCACCCTGTTACCAGTCTTTCAACCCTTTTATTATTTTGTCCACCCTCTTTCTAGATTGTCAACCCTGTTATTATTTTGTCCAACCTGTTATTATTTAGTCACCCCTGTTATCAGTTTGTCCACCCTGTTATTTTGTTCTCCCCCCTGTTATCAGTTTGTCAACCCTGTTATCAGTTTGTCCACTCTGTTATTATTTTCTCAACCCTGTTATTAGTTTGTCCACCCTGTTATCAATTTGTCAACCCTGTTATCAGTTTTTCCACCCTGTTATTATTTTCTCAACCCTGTTATTAGTTTGTCCACCCTGTTATCAGTTTTTCCACCCTGTTATTATTTTCTCAACCCTGTTATCAGTTTGTCCACTCTGTTATTATTTTCTCAACCCTGTTATTAGTTTGTCCACCCTGTTATCAATTTGTCAACCCTGTTTTCAGTTTGTCCACCCTGTTATTATTTTCTCAACCCTGTTATCAGTTTGTCCACCCTGTTATTATTTTCTCAACCCTGTTATCAGTTTGTCCACCCTGTTATTTTGTTCTCCCCCCTGTTATCTGTTTGTCCACCCTGTTATTATTTTCTCAACCCTGTTATCAGTTTGTCCACCCTGTTATTATTTTCTCAACCCTATTATTAGTTTGTCCACCCTGTTATTTTGTTCTCCACCCTGTTATCAGTTTGTCCACCGTTTTTATTTGTCCACCCTGTTTTTATTTGTCCACCCTGTTATCAGTTTGTCAACCCTGTTTTAATTTGTCCATCCTGTTATTATTTTCTCAACCCTGTTATCAATTTGTCCACCCTGTTATCAGTTTGTCCACTCTGTTATTATGTTCTCCCCCCTGTTATCAGTTTGTCCACCCTGTTATTATTTTCTCAACCCTGTTATCAGTTTGTCCACCCTGTTATTATTTTCTCAACCCTATTATTAGTTTGTCCACCCTGTTATTTTGTTCTCCCCCCTGTTATCAGTTTGTCCACCGTTTTTATTTGTCCACCCTGTTTTTATTTGTCCACCCTGTTATCAGTTTGTCAACCCTGTTTTAATTTGTCCACCCTGCTATTATTTTTTCAACCCTGTTATTAGTTTGTCAACCCTGTTATCAGTTTGTCCACTCTGTTATTATTTTCTCAACTCTGTTATCAGTTTGTCCACCCTGTTATTATTTTTTCAACTCTGTTATTAGTTTGTCAACCCTGTTATCAGTTTGTAAACCCTGTTATCAGTTTGTCCACCCTGTTATTATTTTCTCAACCCTGTTATCAGTTTGTCCACCCTGTTATTATTTTCTCAACCCTGTTATCAGTTTGTCCACCCTGTTATTATTTTCTCCCCCTATTATCAGTTTGTCCACCCTGTTATTATTTTCTCAACCCTGTTATCAGTTTGTCCACCCTGTTATTATTTTCTCAACCCTATTATCAGTTTGTCCACCGCTATTTTGTTCTCCACCCTGTTATCAGTTTGTCCACCCTGTTATCAGTTTGTCAACCCTGTTTTAATTTGTCCACCCTGTTATCAGTTTGTCCACCCTGTTATCAGTTTGTCCACCCTGTTATCAGTTTGTCCACCCTGTTTTTGTTTGTCAACCCTGTTATCAGTTTGTCAACCCTGTTTTTATTTGTCCACCCTGTTATCAGTTTGTCAACCCTTTTTTTATTTTGTCAACTCTGTTATCAATTTTTCCACCCTGTTATTTTTTCTCCACCCTGTTATTTTGTTCTCCACCCTGTTATCAGTTTGTCCACCCTGTTATTATGTTGTCCACCCTGTTATTATGTTGTCCCCCCTGTTATTATGTTGTCCCCCCTGTTATTATGTTGTCCCCCCTGTTATTATGTTGTCCACCCTGTTATTATTTTGTCAACCCTGTTTTTATTTGCCCACCCTGTTATTATGTTGTCCACCCTGTTATTATGTTGTCCCCCCTGTTATTATGTTGTCCCCCCTGTTATTATGTTGTCCACCCTGTTATTATTTTGTCAACCCTGTTTTTATTTGCCCACCCTGTTATTATTTTGTCAACCCTGTTTTTTTTTGTCCACCCTGTTATTTTGTTCCCCACCCTGTTATCAGTTTGTCAACTCTGTTTTTATTTGTCCACCCTGTTATTATGTTCTCCACCCTGTTATCAGTTTGTCAACTCTGTTTTTATTTGTCCAGCCTGTTATTATGTTGTCCACCCTGTTATTATTTTCTCAACCCTGTTATCCATTTGTCAACCCTGTTATTATTTTGGGCACCCTGTTATCAGTTTGTCCACCCTGTTAATAAGTTTTTAAACAATAATTTCATAAATTCAGCAACTAAATACATACAAATCATTGAAAAAATATTTAAAGGAGCCTGTGAGTGACTTTTAATTTTTGTTGTCTATAATAGCACCTTAACATTAATTAAAATACCCCTGCTAACAAAAAATATAGTCTGTTCACATAAAGTTAAAAAATATTAATTCTGAACGTTCACTATGTGCAGTTCTCAGTTACGTGAATGTTAGAGAAAACATTAAGGAAACCTTGACATTCTGTAAATACAATGTTCTCTGAACGTTTTGAAACAACAACATTAAAAAAAACTTTGAGAGAATCTTTAGCCAATATTCCGAGAACGAAATTTAAATAACTTTACAAAATCCGTCATAACTGCACTATTCACAACCAACTTATTATATATTTCTTTGCTAGATTTTTTTCTACATGGAGTAACAACAAGACAATTAGTTAAAATCCTGTGAGGTTGTCTTCCCAATTTATGCCTAAATTATGAAATGAATGAAAGTGCAATATAATAAAATATAAATGACTAGAAATAGAATAGTACGTAAAAATGCTTAAGTTTACCACTTGTACAGTAAACACAACTTTGCTTGGTCATTCATGTAACTCGTAACTCATTTCAGCATCCAATTGACGTCGGCATTAGTATGAATTAAAACTTGACGTATTCCAGCTTACGAGACTTCCATCTATTCCCTTTTAATGAAAGCACCCAAATATGATTGCCCCGGTGTCTGTGATTATCCTCGTCAGGCTCAGAGTCGGTTGTGATAAATATATCTAATGATCAATGAGTGTAATCTTCCGTTATCTCAGGAACGGTTCACTTCACGTCACATTACTGCCAGTTTCCAATACAAATCTTTCAGGATTCTTGGCTAATGAGGCATCTGGAGTATTACAAACAGCAAGACATACAGTCGATATCTTCGTCAGCCAAAAAGAGCCAAGCACAACAGGTGATGGGAAATCCAATCAGTCTCTCGACAGCGATATACAGGAGACGTCGGTGAAATGAATAAGGTCCAAATGCAGTTCCTGTGTGAGATCTCTAACGTCTAAGGTTAAGCGCCGTCTTTCAACATGTAGGCTAAATCATTCATCATGCATTTAAAAGCCAGTAGCCTTTTATTAATAATCATTAGCAAGAGTTAAAGTGATTTCAGAATATGTTAAGTTAATGGTGTCCCTGGTTGTGATTTGTTATCACAACATTTTTTCTTTTGTCAAATCAACTTAGATCATTTATGTGGTTCAGATAACATCATATTTTGAGTTTCTGTTGATTAAACCAATCTGCTTTCTTGTATTAATATAACTAAATGTTTTAATTTGAATGAACTTAAAATTATAAGGCAACCAGTTTTCGTACTTTTTTAAGTTAAAACAACAATATTTTTCAGTGTATTGGCCATTTTTCTTAAAGGTGTCATATAATGGTACATGCACTTTTACAAGTTGATTGTACTGAAATGTGTGTTGGCAGTGTCTGTACACAACCATCATATAATGATAAAAATCCATCCAGTGGTTTTGTTTTAATCTCCTTATATGTTTTCCCCTGCCTCAAATCGAGCCGTTCGTTTTTGTGACGTCAATAAAACGGACGCCCCTCCCAGGATTGTTGATTGACTGGAGCGTTTCAACACAGACCCGCCCTCGCTCGTGAGAGAGCTGTCAATCATAGTCTGCGCGGACCGGCGCGCTCATTGTTGATATGCTGGAGCACTGTCTATGAGCAGAATGGCGTCTAAGCGATTGTGGTGTTCTGTTCTTGGGTGTAATAACGAACACAGTCATTTTAATGTTCCTAAATCCGAACCGCTGAAGACGCAGTGGCTGAGTTTGTTTTCGAAGGGAATATTCCACACGAGCAACGTCAATGCTCTCATGTTTGCGCGAATCATTTCTCACCAGACTGCTTTATAAACGAGGGTCAGTATAAAGCTGGATTTGCTAGGAAGCTTTGCTAAAAAGGATCGGTACCAGATATTCGTGTTCCTGCTGAACCTCCAAAGGAACGGAAGTGAGTGAAACGTTTTATTAAACTTTATATTAATATATTAATCTTTGCAAATCGCTAGCTGCACGCTTCACAATGAATGCGTCTAAGGTTTACACTCAGGGTACATTACGGCATGTTTTCTATGTATGACGTTCTCAATATAATTCATAATTCCACGTTTATACTGAACAACGCGTTATGGTTATTGTGTTATTGAGTTACAAATGGTGTACACAGCACAGAACAGAGAGGCGGAGTCAGCAAAGCTCATGATCATTTAAAGTCATATACACTGAAACGGCGTGCTGAAAACAGAGCTGTTTTTGACCAGGTAAAATAAGTGTTTTCTTACAATACTAATGAGAATTTTTAATTAAAGTATATTACAAACTTTTAATTTAGACCCTAAAGAATCATATTAGCTTGTAAAAAAATGGCATTATATGACCCCTTTAAATCCCTGTTGGAAAAACTGTTTTGTTGGTTCAAGGCGAAGTTCATTTTCATTCTTCGCCTGGGGGGGAAAAGAAGTTTAAAATATGTGTCTAGCGATATACTATTAGATGAATATGTAAATATGTGCTGTGCTTTCCTTTCAAAAACAAAATAAACACATAAAAATGCCAGCGGTGAGACAACAGCAGTTCAGAAAGCATCTGATTATAGAGATGTGGATTTGTTTGCACGAGCTCTGTGATTCAGTTGTAAAGTCACGTCATGTTTATTTATATTGCATGTTATACAATAAGTTGCTCTACTTTACATCAAGCAACTTTACACAGTTTTTAATTATAACGTCAGTTTATACTCTAAAGCAGTTCATGTTTTTACTCGCGTCTGACCTCGACGGACTGAACGGAAGAAATGAACTGGAGAAGATTCACACACCAAAGAAGGCGGAGTCTCAGAGCCACGCCCACTTATTACATCAGCAGCAGCACGGACCAATGGTAGTTCGACGTTTACCAGCCATAGCAAACTTTTACTGAAAGCTATTTCGAACACCCGAAACGAACTTCGTTTTGGCCGGATTTTGTTCGCAATGACCAGAGGTGGAAAGTAACGAATTACATTTACTCGCGTTACGTAATTAAGTAGTTTTTTTGTGTACTTCTACTTTAAGTAGTTTTTAAAATCTGTACTTTTACTTTTACTTAAGTACGTTTTGTCTGAAGTATTGTACTTCGCTCCATTTGAAATCATATCCGTTACTGAGTAAAAAATAATAATACAAGGGAGAAAAAAAAATCACACTCCGGAAACTACTGCATTGGTTGAAGGGCGGGAGAACAAACGCGCAAGAAAGGTGACGCAGACCCAGCTGAGCTGAAAGCTGAAAGTGAAGCGCCCTCGAATTCTTGTGAAGCGAATTATGGCCAGTATGGAAATACTTTGTAGAAAAAACGCGTGGTTGTCCTCGAGGATAGATATCCAATTTGCAAAAAATGTGGACGCAAAGTGGCTACAAAAGGAAGATACATAGGACACCATATCTCCTGCAGATAAAGGTAACTTAGGCTATGTCCCGATTAGTATAACGATATTAATCGTTGTTAAGGCCGAATGACTTACGTGATCCAGAGGGAATCCCGGAATCCAGTCATGAAAATGGAATTTACATAACGCAGATGTCACGTAAAACACGCAAAATAATGGATGGATGAATACATGGAAAGTAGAACTGTGCAATAAATCCAATCGCCACATGGTCTGTGAATAGTTAAGCACAAAAATACTGCATGTAAATATATAACCTATTTGTTCTGCTGAGCTGCGCCGCTTTGTCTACTACATACTCAAGTACGCGTGAGGTTCATGGTGTTTTCAGCGTCTCACAAACCATTTGAGGATATGAATTCATGAACATTTCCAGAGCTGCTCTGAGAGAACGCCTAATGAACATTTTCATAATTGAGAAAAACCATTGTCAAATAAACTTTGAAACAGGTCTTCACTACAACATGTCAAAATAAAAGTACGTTTTACTAGGAGAAATTCTAACCGAAATATATTACTATTGTAGGCATAGCTACAATAGAACGTACTTCTCAAAATAATAATAATAATACATTTTATTTAAACATTATTTAAAGGGATATATTTTTTTGTCCATGGTTTCATTTAGTAAATCTGTTTTTGCAGCGCTTCTCCAAAAAATAAAAGGACACAAGTTTAAATTTACATTTGATTACCACCGTTTTTGATAATATATTTGGATTAAATCGTTAAAAGAAACATTAATTTTCTGAATAAAATACATTTCATAGGATTATATTATTCTTAAACATTTTAATAAATTATTAATGTTAAAAATAAGTTGTTAATCTAATTCATTATCAATAATTGAATTTAATTGATTAGACATGTTTTATTGAAATTTTAATAAACAAAACAAACAAATGGTTTCAAGTTTGTTATAGAAAAAGCATTTTTTCAACCAAAAAAAAACCCGTTTTCATTAATTTAACTGTCATTTTAACTGATGATAATAATAATAATAATAATAACCATAATTTAATAATTCAGTTTATTTAATAATTGATTAATACTGTAAACCGTGATATTTTCTGAGACATTATCATACTGTGAAAATCTCCTACAACCCTACACGGGAGAGTCCCCCACCCCCGCTGTTAAAAAGTAACTCAGTAACTTTTACTCTGAGTAAATTTTAAATGGGCTACTTTTTACTTTTACTTGAGTAGATTTTTAGACCAGTACTTTTACTTGTACTTAAGTAAAATTTCATTGAAGTAGTAGTACTTTTACTTGAGTAGAATATTTTATTACTCTTTCCACCTCTGGCAATGACGACACACAATTCGTTCTTCGGTGTCGCTTGAAGTATATCGGGGCCTTTAGGGTTTAGGTAGTTTAAGCCAGTCTCTGACCAAATTCATAAAAATAAGGGTTTGCATGACGAAACTTTAACATGCAATCCTTCTCTTGCACAAAAAGCTATTACACTATTAAAAATAAAGTTGTTTTGTTGCAATGATGTCATAAAATAACAATTTTTCGGTTCCCCAAAGAACCTTTTCAGCGAACCGTTCTTAAAATAACTACTTTTTATTGTTGTGAAGAACAATCTAATAACCCTAAATAACCTTTTCCACGATAAAGAACCTTTAGTGCACTGGAAAAATTCCATGGATGTTAAAGATTATTTTACGAGTGTAGTGGAAAAAGGTTTTTAGATTATTAAAACTAGGAAATAAACCGTTCGTTTCAGAATAAAGCTTCATTTGCAACCTTTATTTTAAAGAGGTTTCCCAAAAGCATCACTATAGCCGCAAGATCCGTCATAATAAACACAGTTTAATGATTATGCATTTCTCGAAACCATAGTTGAGAACATGGTCATATGTGGTTCTTGTTAAAATGACGTGGACTTTGTAAATCAGTGGAGCTGCTCTGCTGTTTTGGGCAGAAGAACACGCTGTCGGTTTGAGATTTCCAGCCTGGATTGTTTTCCTTCAGCATGAGACTGTGCAGTGAACGAGTCTGGCGCCTGCAAGCGCGCCGATCATCCCAAACCTCATTTAAAAGAAACAAACAACAAATGTTTTCCACCTCTGAAAACCTGTTGTGTATCCTTTACCGGTCTTCCTTTTATTTCCTTCAAGTGTTCAGTCCTGATGTCTCTGTGCCATTTTTAAACTTCAGTCCTGGGGCCGGTTTCACAAAGCTATTGTAGACCGGTCTATAGTGTTAGACAAGTCTATAATTTGCTCATAGACTAGTTTAATGCAAGTTAGACTGTTTCACAAAAATAAAGACTGACTTAATTTAGATAAAAAAATTAGACACATTAAAGGAGAACTCCGGCGCAAAATGAACCTTTGGTCTAATAAAACATTGGTACCTAGTCGACCGTTCTCTGAGATTTGTTTTCATGATAATCGAATGTAAAGAGTTTTATCTCTAAAAACTGTTTAGCGTATAGCGCTAGTAATGGGGGCATTTAATAAGTAAAAAGATATCGCTAGTTAATACCACTAACAAGGCTCAAAATAGCCCCACACGAACACAGTAACATAATGAAAAACATTTGGAAAACAGTCTCGACTAGTCAAACCACGAACGACGTGCTAAGTGAGCTGAACTGTATGAATGGCGTTCGTGGTTTGATTAGCCGAGACTGTTTTCCAAAGATGGCTCCTGTCTGTATACACGAAGTGGACTGTCTTTATTTTTATCTTCTTATTAAACGGTCTGTACACTTACAAAGTTCTCAATGCTTCGTTTTGCATGTAAGGACCCTCATTATGTTACTGTGTTCGTGTGGGGCTATTTTGAGCCTTGTTAGTGGTATTAACTAGCGATTTCTTTTTACTTATTAAATGCCCCCATTACTAGCGTTATACGCTAAACAGTTTTTAGAGATAAAACTCTTTACATTCGATTATCATGAAAACAAATCTCAGAGAACGGTTGACTAGGTACCAATGTTTTATTAGACCAAAGGTTCATTTTGCGCCGGAGTTCTCCTTTAAGCCTAGTTCACACTACATGATTTTAAGCCCGATTTGCAAATCGTCGAGCTCGCCGACAGGTCAGGGTGTTATCGCGTGCAAATCACGGGGGATTAGCGGGCGATGAACGCTCGCCAATCTGTTAGTATGAAAGAGCCAAAACGCATCAAAGACGCTCGCAGACGCGTCGCCGAGCCCAGAAAAATATCTAGCATGCTAGATATCCAGAGCTGTCGCACGACTCAACCTCACGTGATGTCATGAGCTACAGCCAATCAGAGCAAGGCATGGGTTGAGGTCACCGGATAAATCTTATTTTTTCTTTTTTTGCGTTTTTTTTCTCAGAGCAAATCATCGCGCAAACAGTTTGCAGCACTAGTTTCTGTCTGACGTCCATATTCGCGTGTTGTGTTCTTCTTCGTCTTCGTTTTCTTCGCTGGGTATTGGCGCGCGTGCTGTTTCGCGTCATTTCCGGTTCGTTTTATCGCGTGATTTTTCATGACAAAACGTAGTTTGTAGACAAGATAGAATCGTTGGGTGACAGAGTTGTTGTCAACTCGTGTAGTGCGTTACCTCCTGTTGCGGATCAATCACGTTGTGTCGTGTGGAGTGAACCGCACAGTTCAGCCCAACGTTTTAAATTCATGTAGTGTGAACTAGGCTTTAGGCTAACTTAGGTCTAAGACTCTGTTACCTTGGCAACCAGCAGTAACAATCAGTTACACACTACAAACAGCCGAAAGAAAACATAGAAAACATCCACCGTATATATTCACCACCATCTCAGTGTCTTTAAGTTTCTCTTGGGCTCCTCCTCCCGTTTTTTTGGATATTTCCTCTTAAATATTTCTTTTTTGGCGTCTTGTACCATGTTTTTGTATCTTCTCTGTACGTCTTAAACGCTCCGCTCAACGGTCGGATTAACGCTGTTAACTATCAATCATTGTCCAAATTAAACATTTCTTCTTGTTACTACATTCTCCGCTAAATTTCCCCAGTAAAATGTCCTTGTAACTGTTACACTCCTCCAACACACACATATCTCCCGCTGGGGTAAACTGCACCGAGCGGTTGAATGCGCTTACTCGATCCGCCATGTTTTTTGTTTTGAAAAGTGTCTTATTTTACCCAGAATGCATTGCAGTGTAGTCCTACTTAAGATAGACAGAGTCTTCAGGGCTTCGTGGAACGGTCTGATTTAGATCTGAAGTCTGACTATCTACTATATCTCAGCCGTAGTCAAAGTCTATCTTTGTGAAACAGAGGCGGATGATAGTTTCCTTTAAATATCTGTAACATTAAGCCAGGTGTGTTATATAAAGACTGCAGTTTAAGTAACTCGCTCAGTGAGATTCTCTTCAAACTGCGGCTCAACATGATTATTGTTAATCCATTAGTTTAATGACACTCACGGCAACATTATGAATTGCATTCTGTTTATGTTATAGTGGACAGAAAGAAGCCATTAGTTTAGGATAATGACAGAAGAGAAACAGTGCGTTCTCAACCAAAGAACAGGACATTCTAGTCCAAACTCACTGAATTAAAGCTTTCTGCTCAACTTTGTGAGGAAATCAATTCAAATGGACTATTCTTCCAAATATTTGTGTGCTATGGAAATTTTTGTTAGTTTAGATACCTCACTACTGTTCAAAAGTATGAAAAATTGTATTAAATAAAAACAAAATTCAGCAAGGACACATTAAAGTAAAGAAGACATTTATAATGTTACCAAAGATTCTATTTCAAATAAACACTGTTCTTTAGAACTTTCTATTCATCAAAGAATCCTGAGAAATAAAATGTATCACGGTTTCCACAAAAAATATGAAACGTTTTCCACATTGATAATAATCATAAATGTTTGTTGATCATCAGATCTTCATATTAGTGATTTCTGAAGGATCATGTGACACTGAAGACTGAAAATTCAGCTTTGATCACAGGATACAAATTACAATTTACTATATATTCACATAGAAACCAGCTGATTTACATTGGAATAATATTTCACACTTTTTTACTGTATTTTTTGATCAAATAAATGGAGTCTTGGTGGGCAGAAAAGACTATTTCAGAAACATTAAAAAATCTTTTAAACACTAGTGTTAATATTTCACAGTATATAAAGGTCATGGTTGAGAGCTAGATATTTAATAACCTTCTTTGCCCTTTATTTATTAACTGCATTTTTAACTATTAAATGCAAATCAATTAATGTATCCTCTGATATCAAATCTGTAAAACCATCTGAATTGATCACTTGTTATATCATGAAATTGCTTCTCCAATAATCAAATTTGGGACAACAGTGAAAGACTCTTTATATTACGGTTTTACTGAACGGCTAATGTAATTAATGTCAGATGGTCAAAATAATTCTACATCATCTGTTTCTCTTATTCTCTTAATTCATATTGTGCTGAAATAAGATCAATTTGAGAGGTCATTTAGAGAAAACTGACGACGAATGAAACGATTAAAGTTTAGAATTGAAACTTCATAAAAATGGATTGTGCTTGAATGGTTTATTATCTGTATTAAAGTCAATGGAGGTTCATGAGGTGATTTTTTTAATTGCTGTATCATGTCAGTGTGTCCCTTTGGTTATTAGTGGGTTTTTTTTGTTTCATATTTTTTTTTGTCCATACCATAATTAAATCTCTTGCATTTACAGATTCATCAATATCATCAAGATACATATATATATATATATATATATATATATCCATGTACTAATTCAAAATTGAGCATTGCTATTATCACTCTCCAAATCATGTAAAAACAAAAGGCTTCTGCTGATTAACCTTGTTGAATAGTTTTAAACTGCTTTAATACTATTATCTTCCTCTGGACGTGCGTTTTGGGAAATTCTCTTTTGAAAGAAATGAATCTGTTTGGAATTAATGAAATGCTGCTAATGTTGATGTTGAGGGATCTGACAGATGGACAAACAAAGTCCAGTAAACAAGCATGAAATCAAAACAATTTGCTCTTTGTCTTATTCTATTTGCATCATTTTTCTCTTCTGTGAGTGTTTTCTGAGGGTTTTGTTTGGACTGAGCGCAGCTGCGATTGTTCCTCATCATTAACAGGCAGAAACTGAAGGTGTTGCTTCATTCCTGCGACTCAAAGGGAGACAAAAATTCAGGAAACTCCCAGGCTCTCTCTCTGGAAAGATTAAAAACGCCTTTATTGTTATGGCTTGGTCATCTTAAACCTTTAAAACACTTGTTTCAGCATGCAAGCCTTCGTCAGGGAGTCAAAAGGAGACCGTTTGAGTATGAGTTTGGATATGATTTGAGAGCAATATGTATTCCTGTAGCTCAATCAGCAAGGTCATTTTCGATTCCCAGGGATTGCATTAACTGATAAAAATGCAATCGATTTGAATGTGCCAAATGCATAAATGCTTCTCTCTAAAAATTCTAAATCTCATCATTAGACTACTCACTTTTATATTCAAAAACTATCCTGTTTAAGTGAACGACAAAAGGTCAGTTATGAAAAGCAAGTCAATAATGAAAAATGCAAAAAGGCAGTCACCACACACACACACACACACACACACACACAAACACACAACTGTCTGACAGATGCTCGACTCGTCTGGCCAGAATCCTGCACACACACACTCGGCCTCCGTCAGGTTAGAGTTTGATCAATAGTGACACGAGAGTCCCACGCGCTCACACTGCGCGTGCCTGTGCCTGTGCGCGCGCGCGCTGTGTAGTTGAGAGCGCTCAGCAGCATGACGTCAGAAACGGAGGAGACCGAGGCTGCGTTTACACTTGGCATAAACCAAATTTTCCATATTTTATAAATGACTTTACATAATATGTACAGTTTTTGGAACAAACGAAAAAGCAATGAGAACATGCTTTGAAAACACTGGATTTTATGTAAAACATTTTTTTTTTTTTTTTTGGCAGCTAATGTTAATGTGATAGGCCTATTGTGAATGTGTAATAACTCTTTTGTTCTTGTGGCATTGAATAAAAAATAAAGTTTACACTTGGCATTAACATGCGATCAATAATGTTATATATAAACAAATATATAAATAAACAAAATGTTGTCCACATAAATACAAGTTTAAACGCGTTTCTGATCGGAAATTCGGAATGTTTTTCGTGTAACATTCACGAGAGGACGTCATGAAGTGAATCCTCTGATAGCAGTGCAAGCATTTGTTTAATTTAAACCATTATGTTGTATAGCCTAATTCCCACTGCTCTCTTTTATCATTCACATGTCTTTAAATAAAGCAAACAGTGTCATAAAAACCTGATGATCATGTTCTCCAGCATTGATCTGAGACGATCGAAGAACATCTGACCGTCAGAACAAAGAGTCACATGATCAGTGACGCTCATTTAAGTACTTATACATTTCATTAGACACAAAGAGTGCAGAATATTAAATATTATATTTATAAAAATAAATTAAAGCTATACGGAAATATTTAAAGTTGTTATGAAATGTAAGTAGCGCTACTATTATGACGGATGGCTTCTGGAAGTGGAACAAGAACAAATGTGGACGGGGCTTGATTGTGTCCGTGTAGAATTGATTGGATGGTTGTGGTTTGCTATTGGCGGATCTCATGTGAGTGACAGGTTAAAGCCCCGCCCTCGTCATCAGAGAAGAGATGCTGCGAGAGGGACTGGTTCTCATTCAAGATATAAATAAAGAGATAAATCGTTCAGCATAAATACTGCAATATTCCACGAGAAGAAAAGGATTGGCATTTTTTAATTTATGTTGACTTGTAAAAGTGCACATGTAAAAGTTAGTCTTCAATAGCTCACCCTTCACATTTACACTCAGCGTTTGCTTCGACTCTAGGCCGGGTGAGTGAATGATGACAGAGTCTATTCCTGTAAACAACCTGAGAGAAAAACATGTTGCACGTAAATCATGTAAAGAACGACTTGACTATGTCATGCTGAATCAATAAACTCGGCTGTACTGATTAATAATGGGCCAATGGCTCGGTGTGAGAAGTCTTGTCATATTGATGTCTAGATTCCTTCACGCTGTCTCTTTCCAGCTGTAATTGGTCCCGACTGGAGTTGTGTGACGCTCATGATGTCCACTCAGCGTCTGATTACGGTAAGATCTTACCGCCGAACATCAAGCCCTCAGGACACACAAACCAGACGCTGAAACGCTGCTTTACTTTCTCCAGGAACTAGTGCGACATCCTTCAACGCTCCTGAAACGAGGAGCAATAAAACTGACCCAAATGAGTCTCGAGATATTAAAGATTTGATCTTTTGCTGATTTCGGTTGGTGTTATGAACTCAAAAAGGTTGCATCATATTGAGGTGATTTTTCCAAACGTTTCAAATGTCTGACTTTAATAACATCTTTGTTTCGGTATTTGAGAGGACGCAGGGTCAAAAGGTCGAGGTTTGTTGTTCCTGAATCAACATTAAAAGGAAGTTTCATCGACCGGCAGGTCCGGCACTTAAAAAAAAAAAAAAAAGGTAAAATTAATGTCGCAATACAGGAGATTACAGTAAGGTCACAAAATAAAAATCATTTGATGTTCTGGAGGTTTTTTGGGGAGTTTTTAGACTCCAATAGTTTTAGACTTTTTATGAATACCTCTATTAATGAAATCCCCGAATAGCGTTACCTGAACAGCTCTTCGTTTATATTATATTCTCACAAATTTGATTTGATTCAACACACCATATGGTTCTGTGGGATTCAGTTGCCGATTGAAAACCGGATCATATATCTAAAGGGATTCACTCACATTCTCTATCATAATAACACACACTCTAAAAAATGCTGGGCTTTTTCAACCCAAATTTGGGTCAAATATGGACAAACCCAACCGTTGGTTCAAAAATTTTATTTAAAAATGTAACCCAATGGCTGGATTTGTCCATATTTGACCCAAATTTGGGTTGAAACAACCCAGCATTTTTTAGAGTGCATATAAAACAGATCCTGTGTTTTGCACAGACCATGACGGTAATAATTTTGTATTCTCATCCATATAAAAGAATAAAAAAACAAGAAGAACAACAATCTTATAAGATTTTTATAATCTTAATCTTTTGTATTCATGGAATATAAATACCATGATATATGAATATGGTAATACCATACACTCTAAACGATGCTTGGTCAAATATGGACAAACCCAAATGTTGGGTTAAAAAATGTAATTTAAAATGTTAACCCAACTTCAACTTTCACTTTCAACTGTAAAAAATTTTTATTACATTTTTAACCCAACATTTGGGTTTGTCCATATTCATTTTCTACATTTTAAGATTATTAAGTTGACTATGGAGAATGGAATGCAACAAGCTCGTTCCAAAAAAAAAAGTGTTGATTATAATTTTTAAATATTGAAAATGACATCTAAAATAGTTAAAATGGACTATTTTACGCAATATTTGTGTGCTTTTCATTGGAGTGACTCAACATTTTTTAAATGTTACTGGTTTCGGAACGTTCAGAAAACATTCAAAAGTAACATTCCCATTATGTCAGCAAAATTCTAAAATGGAATGTTTACTTTACTAATGTTCACATAAGCAAGAAAACAAAACGTTTTTAAAACATTTAAAAAAGTGGACAATTTGAACATTAAAGGGTTAGTTCGCCCATGTAAGACATGAAGTTGTATGCAATCCTTACCAGCACTATAGTGCATACACACTGACCCACTCTGTTGTCACCTCCCTGGTCAGAGTTCTGGCCGCTGGAAGTTTTTCAATAAAGTACTCCCGGTTATTTTCCGGTGCCACAAAACTGTGCGTTTTTACGTGAAAAAATGATTTGCGTTTCAAAGCTTGATTAATTTACCACACAAAAAACACGCCGGTCAAAATTCATACCTCAGTTTTAATCGGCACTATTTTCTATCCATTTCTATCAATCCGCGCTGCTGTCAACGTCAACAGTGCGCACGTTCCGATCAGCTGTTCCATAGTGTTTACACAATCGATTGACAACGACGTAAAAAGTATTAAATTAACAATGGTGCGAACTTGTAAATTCCCAGGCTGTGACCACAAGGATGTGCCGGGATCAAAGTTCAGATTCCATCGTTTTCCTGTTTCGAATATAACTGAGACAGCTTACCGAGCATAATCTCCATCTGCTGTTAGTCGATCTCACCAGCAGGGGGTGCAAGTGCGTGTTGTTGATTTGGCTGGTTGCTATCGGCTACTCTGCGGGAGCTAAAATATCCAAAATAAAGGATTTTCGTGTGTGTAGTAGGCCTACTCACTTTAGCGAAGACGATTACATCCCCAATCAAGGAGGAAAAGGAAAATTAAAGAGTTTTGCTGTACCAGTACCACGGGTAAGCTCTTACTAACTTTATGATCCCCTGTCTAAACTGTACGGTAAACAAGCTGATGTTTAGACTCCATTATAAAACACGTGAAAAGATGTCTAATATAAAAACAGCTATAGGGATATTGGTACAATTTGCTGAGAAAACTATTTGATTGAACACACACACAATTGACGTTGTAGGAGCCATGTAATGGGAAAGTCATGTGACCAAACTATAATGGGAGTGTCATTAATTAAGAGGGGTTAAAACACCTGTTGTGTGTGTGTGTTCATGGAAGAATGGGGGTGAGTGCTGGAGCACATATTTTGTTGACCGTGCAAACGTGCAAACGTGAAACTTGTACAAAATAAAACAACATGCAAGCTTCATGGATAAACGCGTCACAGAAGTCATTCCTCCACTCAGCTCCTTAGCGGTTTTTGGTTTGTTTTTTATGTGCCGCTACAGACGTTTTGTGTTGCAATCAATAACATTGTCGTTGTGCTAAAATTACTTTCATCATCTGATCCGTCTGGCATTGTGCTAAAATTGGTTTCATCATCAGAAGTTTCGCAGTCAGACATATTGTCAGCGAGTCGCGCTATCAACAGCTGATCGGAACTTGCGCACTGTTGACGTTGACAGCAGCGCGGATTGATAGAAATGGATAGAAAATAGTGCCGATTAAAACTGAGGTATGAATTTTGACCGGCGTGTTTTTTGTGTGCTAAATTAATCAAGCTTTGAAACGCAAATCATTTTTTCACGTAAAAACGCACAGTTTTGTGGCACCGAAAAATAACCGGGAGTACTTTATTGAAAAACTTCCAGCGGCCAGAACTCTGACCAGGGAGGTGACAACAGAGTGGGTCAGTGTGTATGCACTATAGTGCTGGTAAGGATTGCATACAACTTCATGTCTAAAATGGGCGAACTAACCCTTTAAGAAATAACGTTATTACGTCATTCCTAAATTAGAGCATTAGCAAAATGTCCCTATAGAACACAGTCAAACCAAAGATGAATGGTTAGACACCAGATATAATGTGTGATATTGTTTCTCTAGTGTGTGCAGGACACCATAGTTCATTTCTGTAAGTGAGGAGAGCAAAATAAAGTAAACTGTGACATATTACACCCAATAATTCTTCATACAGTGACTACCAGTAAAGATCGGGAGCAGAAATGATTCCTCCACTTTGAGCTGATCATGTTTTGCTGAAGTGTGTTTTCTGTAATTGCTAATGCTCTTTTTACACACACACTGAACAACATGAAGCATTGCTTGGTCACTGGTTGAGCTAAACTGGTATTATCTAATTGTGTAGTTCAATTTAACAGCTGACAGATATTCAACATAATTCATGTGTGAGAGTCGAACAGAAGGACGGACAAAACCAGTCAAATATCCACTGATCTGAGAACTCTGAGTTCTGCTCATGTTTTATTACCATTTTAGCGAATACACTGAGATAATGTGAGAAATGTCTGAATACATTTAGGTTTGACTGTATATGTGTCGGTGTTGAAGCTTCTAGGATCAGCTATGAGGTGTGATTCAGCTTCTCACTACAGGGTTCGCCTGGTTTACTGGTTTACTGGTCTCCTCCCATCGCTCCCTGTGGAATAAGTGGCAGGCCAATTTCAACCTTTGTGCATCTCACACCACCTGCGGTGAAAAATGACCCGTTTGCTTGCTGGTTCTTTGTCACCATCCACTTTGTCCTTGACCTGCCATTTTCCAAAAGAGAGGACGCGTGGGAAATTACTAAAGCGCAACAGGCTGTCATGATGTGACAAAAGACTATTAACCTTTGAGCGGGAATGGATGTTTCTCCATTCAGGCGCCAGCAGGAGTTCCCGGCATGAGGGATAAGACTCGCTCATGTGGGAGAGCGATGGTCCTCGTGTCCCGTCATTGACCAATCAGCGTCCGACTCAATCAAACTCGCATCGCAAATTGATTTAACAACCATAATGGATATTAAAGCACCTTTCAATTCATAACAATAGCGAAAAATGACGAAAATTACGTAACTGGCCATTCTGGGACTGATCTGTCAGATCTATGACAGCCCGTTCTCATCCCAAGGCGTCGTATACTGACGTCTATATCGCACGCACATGGCACCCTTTAGCGTCAATATGAGACGCAGATATATGGCGCCTCCTAGTGGTCTAACCCTAACACTACCCCAGACCTAAACCCATAACCGAAGCGTGTTATATTGACGCTAAAGGGTGCCATGTGCGTCGGATGTAGACGCTTTGGCAAAAGCGCCTTGGGATAAGAATACGTTGTCTATGATATAGACCTTATGCACCAGAGAAACGAGGGCGCCGCCATCTTTAGAATATTGTCTCTGAACTTCCGTTTTTGCGGTCGCTCTGTATATATTTCTATGGCATCGCTGTCCAGGAGTAATTAGCTGGTGAAGTTGATTTACTTATTGTAGAGTTAACGAAAGTTATCATGAGCATTGTAATGTTTATGATAAGCATTGTAAAGCATATGTCTTAACAAATGGACCTTGGGATTTATTTTTAACGAGCCGTTCATTCATAACTAGGCAAGATCGCTGTGAAAATAAAGACCGGAAGTTAAAAGACAATGAGCTCAGCGCGGAAAAGGGGCGTGGCTATATATGGTCTATAGGAAAAATAAGTCTTTATTATTAACTCACTGCACAACACGATGACGTTAGTGTTTATAAGTGCGAATGAAGTTCTAGTAGGGAAATATATATAAAAAATATATAACTGCACTCTCACTTTCGTCAAGGTAAAATTTCCTCAAAATGAAGAGCATGAAGTTCAAGCACACAATACAACACTAACACTTCAACACTTTATAAAACATAAACCCATATAGAACTTTTCACAAATCAGGGAATTTATAATAAAATTGAGTTATGTTTATTACATGTAACTTACCTAATAGCATTCGTATTGCCCTTCAAAGATAATTAAACTGCCATAAAGTCAAAGAAACAAAATGATTTACTTCTGTTAAAAAGTACCACGGTTGCAACAATTTAAAAGCTCTGACACTGATTAATAAAGAGTTCAATGTCTTGTACATACATAAAACATTAGAGAAGATGGAACTACATTCAAAAACAAGTTTTATTAATGTAATTTTAAGTAATATTCCAGCTAACAGGGAAGTTATGAACACGTTCTTCCAGTAACATTAGTTCAAACTTAATAATAATGCTCTAAAAACATGAGCGCACAAACATTTTAGTTGGACGTTCATTTAACGTTTTTGAAAAGTTACTTGTTTCAGATCGAATGAACTTTTAGCAAACAATAATGAAAATGTAATGGAAACATTAACAAAATTAGGAACATTAACAAAATGTTCTTAAACATGTTTTAGGTGCATGATGCTTTTTGAGAGAAACAGATCAAATCAAATCTTAAATCTCATTGTCAAGTCTTGTTCTTGTTCATGTCCTCTATTCTGAAGTTTTCCCAGTGTCATGCTCCTGGTTTTTCTATGTAGTCAATGGGTAATTGTATTGATTATTGTTATTATTTAAGCCCTCATGTTTGCCGTTTCTTTGTCATTTATTGAAGTACGTATGCCGTTCCATGTTTCCATTTGCCAGGTCTGTTCATAGTCACGTTTTGTTTAAGATTAGATTTTGTTTATACTTTATGTTTCATGTTTTTCGATCTTTGGACACTGTAAATAAACTGCATTTGGGTTCTCTTCACCATCGTCTTCTATCTTCCACGTCAGCAATGATACACTCATTCATGCTTCTGCATATTTCAACTTGAAATTCGGGTCTTCATGCAAACCTATCATATGATGAGTCATGTCATATTGATAATTCATGCTTTTCTCAGGTGCTTTTTTGAACATCAAGGAGCTCGACATGCCCAATAACTGTATGTTTTCGCTGTATGGAAAAAAGAAAAGGCCATACAGGTGTGGAATGACATGGGGAGAGTAATTGATGACCGAATATAATGAGTGAACTATGGATTTTAATCATAGTTTTGGCTTGACTATAGTCTTGGTTTAAGTTCTGAAGGTTGAATCAAATTAGTTCAGTTCAGTTTTGCATGACGGTCAATCACTTCTGGATCAAAATGCCACAATCTCTCCAGCTGGACGCATTCGGAAATGTCCAAGAAATGGCAAAATTTGAAACCCATTTTCTCCTTTATTCTTCTCGCTGTCCTTGCATTGAGCTTCACCAACACGTAACGGCTTCACGGTCAGAAATAAACAGCAGGGTTGGAAATACACACTGAAACCGCGACGGCATACAGAGGAAAACTGCAGAAACCCAGGCATGGAGAGGATGAAAGCCAGCGCTCTACTTCCCGGGATCTCGGCGACTGCTCATCGTCTCCCAGCGGATCGTGTGTGTGTGTGTGTGTGTGTGTGTTCACCCAACAACATCAAACAGCAGATGTTCAGCCCAGAAAATCCTTCGGAGAAATCAGTCGTCTTCCAGCGTGCCAAGAGAGGCAAAAATGGAAAAAAGAAATGCAGAGATGTAAACATAACGTAATCCTCTCACACTGTAATATTCCCTGGACCTGCAGAAACATCACGGCTCTCAAACTCAAAGCAAATGTATTACATAAACCAGCGTTTGCATGAACAAAACTAGACTTTTACACATGCTTTCTGGAGGAAATGAGAGTTATGGCAATTTAAAGGGATAGTTCACTTTGAAATTAATTTTTGGTATGTTATAGCTTACCTCAAGGGCATCCAAGATGTAGGTGTCTTTGTTTCCGCAGTAGTTTCAATTTTGATATTTTTAGGTCAAACCGTTCTTGTCTGTCAGTCATATAATGCAGGTCTATGGTCACCACCTCAAAGAGCAGCACAGAGAAGTCCAAATTAAACATGATTTAATGACTCGTAAATGTAAGTACACATTGATGGCCTAAGACACGAAACGAGCGGTTTGTGTGAGAAAACGAACAGTGTTTATATCGTTTTTACCTCTTGTAAACACAGCCACGTCCAAGTGATCTCTCGCGCGGTTGCGCAAAAAATTTCAACGTTGTCTGTTGATATATCGAAATCGTCTTCCATTGCGATTTCCTGTATATCTAAATATGTTTAGATCTTCACAGTGAAAGGTAACACTTCCGAAATCTCTGTGTAAACAATGAGTGACGTACGAGAGATCACTTCCGGCGCTTTCGCAGACCGACGCGCCGGCGCCCTCAGATCACTTGGACGTGTCTGTGTTTACAAGAGGTAAAAACGATATAAATACTGTTCGTTTTCTCACACAAACCGCTCGTTTCGTGTCTTAGGCCATCAATGTGTACTTACATTTACGAGTCATTAAATCATGTTTAATTTGGACTTCTCTGTGCATGCTCTTTGAGGTGGTGACCATAGACCTGCATTATATGACTGACAGACAAGAACGGTTTGACCTAAAAATATCAAAATTGAAACTACTGCGGAAACAAAGACACCTACATCTTGGATGCCCTTGAGGTAAGCTAAAACATACCAAAAATTAATTTCAAAGTGAACTATCCCTTTAACAAGCACACTTCTCCTCAAAAACACACATGATTTGAGGAATCGTTCATGCACAAACGTTTCATGCATGCAACTTTCAAGAATACAACTTGTCTAAGCATCAGTATTGCCCTGGTTACCGCCAATGAGGTAACAAACTAGTTTCCATGGTGACTCAGCAAGTGGATGGGATTTTGAGGATATTTTAACCTTTACTATCAGCGGCAGGAGCGTTTCTAACGTCTTGATTTATTTCTCACCTGACTGGAGTTTTAGTTAGCGTTGCAAACGTGACGGATTTAAACTTAGAAAGTCAATCAGTGAATCGGTTTGATCTGAAATTGCATCTCTGAAAATGGTCCCAACCAAAAGTAAATTGGCAGTGATAAGACTTGGTTATATTTTCATTCTTCACAGATTAAATAAGTTCTGGGCCGAGAGATAAAACTCGTGAGGCCAAAATAAGCAGAACAAATCACATGATCAAATTAATTTACAATACTTTGCATAATCATTAAATGTCTATCTATCTATCTATCTGTCTGTCTGTCTGTCTGTCTGTCTGTCTGTCTGTCTGTCTGTCTGTCTGTCTGTCTGTCTATCTATCTATCTATCTATCTATCTATCTATCTATCTATCATCTATCCATCCATCCATCCATCTGAACACATAATGCATAAGAGTGATATTAAATGTAGACATGGCCCTCACAAAAGCACATTTTTGAACCACTATGTAAGGCTTTCATATGTAGTATTTGCACAATTTGTCAACAGTTTTGTAATTATAAGCGTCCCGTTATCAGCGTCGCCACATGAATTGAGGTGCACACTCCACATGATCTGTTTTTTTAGACATATATAGCGAACGGTCTTCTACTGGCGGATTCTGCAAACATTTATTAAGCCCTTCAGTGACCCGACTAATAGCACACGGCTCCAGTAAACACACGCAGAACACGCCGTTCCAACTAGAACATGTCCATCAAAGTCACAGAGAATTCTAATGGAATTCTAATGGAATTCTCACCTCATGCCTCTCAAAAGTTTAAAAGAATTCAAAGGGAAGTTTGAAAGGGGTTAGCATGTCAAATATAATATATCACTACGAAAAATTATATGATGTTCAGAAATTTGCACTGAAATGTGCTGCTCAAACCAAGGTTTACTTTCAATAAATTAATTTTAATAAGTAGAATGTGTTCTTTAAGTCACAGGAGGTTCTCAGAGACATTTTATCTGAACAGATGAAGCAGCATTTGGTTCCTCAGGCCCTTTAACATGGTGTGTGTGTGTGTGTGTGTGTGTGTGAGAGAGAGAGACTGTGAATCAGCTGCGGTTAGTTTCTATATTGACACAAAGACACCAAAGCATCTGAACAGCTTTGACTGAGAGACATAAATAGGACAGAGGGACATCACAGAGACATTGTGAAGATTCCCACACTCCAGGGTGAAGTGCATGATGGGATTGATGGAATAGGGTCAGTCTGAGAAGACGCAAAAGTCTAGTAATGGACGCTTGAGAACGATCAGAAACTTAAGATGAGTTTCACACACTCTTCAAAAATATGATGGTATCAGTGCTGGATCAGTGTAATGTACTGCAAAATAATTTTGCAACTGCATAGCAACACCCTGGCAACCAGCCACATCACCCTAGAGTCATGGCAGTGGAGTTTTGCAGCTATGACTACAACCTGGTCTCAAATCACTATAAGCACTATGGTGATACGTGACCTAGTAAACATTGCTAATGATTAAACAGCATTGAGAAAACAGCTCTGATTTGTTCAGCCATCTCCACTCTTTTACACAGGTCATTCTCAGCTCTCATGTGAATATCAAAAGCTCAGATCACACATTTTTTTCACCTGGCCCCGGTTCCCCGATAACGCTCACTCTTAGCATGCTAAGAAGACTCGAAAGATATATCTTACCAAAGTTGTTTAAGTTCCTAAGTGTGTTCCCCGAAGTGTCCCTTAGGAAGCTTCTTAAGACGCTGCCTCTTACGTTCGACGTTACAAAGGCGCTGTCCCAAGTGAAGGAGCGGAATTAGTTGGCATCGATTGCTCAGGAATCGATTTTGCACTTCACGCGAAGGTGTATTACGGCGTTAAGAAAGACAACATGTTCTATGCAAATGAAACATTCCTCAAATTATTCCAGTAACATTTATTTTAACATAGTTTAAGTTATCAGTAAAATATAGACTATTAATTAAATTATCAAATTGTGATATGTCAAAATGTTTGAGATGACCGATCAAAGCAGGATTTATGTTCACAGAAGCGCGAGCCGCGCGCGAATCCCAACGCGACGCTTCAGGAGATTAGATGTACGTGGCAAAACTAAACAGCTGTTTTACGATCGAAGTTTTAAACGACGACATAAATAATCAGTTTGCAAAGACTGTATCAATCAAAGCTCAGCTTCGGGAAGGGGATATTTACAGGTAAAGATAAAGAGACTGAGAGAAGAAGAACAAGAGAAGGAGAGGGAGATAAGAGAGGAGAGCAATAGCCTATTGCATACTGTGGCCAGAATGAGAATAACTTTATTGCAATGGATTCCTATTTAACACAGATATACATAGCCTAAGTTCTTTGACAATGACAGTGGAAAAATAATATGCCCCCGAACCCCCTAGCAAGATCACTTTTGGGACCTCTGTATTTATAAAACCCTGTGTACGGCTTTTGCACTGAATAGAAAATTATATTTTTGAAAATACAATGAATTACAAGGCTGTACAGAAGAGTGCACAATTGCAGACTTATATACTGACGTTTTAATTACATTATTTTAATATAGACAGTCGGGAACTAAAGTGGACCGGTCTAAGGCATGAAACTCCAGGGCTGAAAATGAGTCCCACTCCGGCCCTGAAACCTCTCACTCAAAGTGCAAACCTACACACCAAATCTACAAAACCATAAGCTATTTCTCAGCCTTTGACTCAGTTTTCAATTGCATAAAAAACTTTTTCAAAACACTACATACAATTCTCTACCTAAAACACAAAAATCTAGCAGGAATTTACTTGCTTTCCTTTTCCAAACACAACCAAACGAAATGCTACACTTATTCACCAGGTCACACACACACTCCTCATATGTGCAAACACTAATTGCTTTACTGATCACTAACCAATCACTGCTTTACTGTAGTATAAGCCTATAATAGGTCAAAGGTCAGATTACCTGCTTGAACAATGGATGCCAACACAGAGACCCCCCACACTCAATTGTGTTCTTTACTGTATTCTAAAGAATATACTTTTGGTTTACATATGTTTATGGTTTTGTTGTATGCTACTGTATACAACAGTAATGTTTGGCCTAATAAATATTTTCTGTTTCTACATTGCATTGGTGATTACAGTGTACTTGTTACCCCTCTCAGAAGATTACTTTCACTGTAGAACATTGTATTGAAATGTAGATATAAGTGTAAGAATGACCAAAGAGCTTTAGATTTAGAAAAATTTTTTTTACAAGGTATATCCAAAAATGTACTATTATGAAATAAATGTTTGCCATTTGATACAAATGTTTCATTCTTACATGTGTTTATGACATTTTTGAAGGAGATGTGAGGCATTTTGCATTTTGTGTGTGAAGTTTTGGGAATTGTGTGTAGAGTTTTGAAAAAATGTGACATAGTTGGTCAGTTACTAGACACCACCATGCTTACCCATTTATAGATCTTAGCCATTTAGAGCCAACTTGTTTGCCAGATTTTAATTAGCCTATCAAAAGTGATTGGCAATTTAAACTCTTTAATGACATTACGAAATAGCCTCGGCTAATTACCACCATATTAGTTCTTATACCAAATAAAGTCAACTTCATAAATAGGCCTGTATCCATTGCAAACCTATTTTATTATTAGTCTTAAAATGTCCATAAAATACAAAATCATTGTTGAGACACAACATTGTCAACATACCATAGTTTGACTTGTACTTATTTCTAAAGACTGCTGCACAGTGGCGGCGACTAGCGTCTTGAGCTCAAACAACGCTAAGAGAGAGCTTACGAATGGTCCAGACCAACCTTACGAAAGTGTGACTTACAGAAGATATACTTAGCGTACGAACGTGTCGGGAATCGAGCCATAAGGTTAAGAGAGTGGTTAAGGAATAGGTTAAGAACTACTTAGCGATAAGAACGTTTTGGGGAACCGGGCCCTGGTTGTTAAGAGGAGCTGTTCGGTACAATACAAATCATGAATGTAATTATATATTCAACACCCTAGAAACCACCTAACAACACTCTAGCAACCACCCATAACACCATAGCAACCACCTAGCAACACCATTGTAATCACCCAGAACAGCCTAGCAATTACCTATAGCAATCTCCCAGAACAACATAACTGCTTAGCAGCCACACTGTCACACCCTAGCAACACCCTACAGCACCATAGCAACTGCATAGCAACACCCATGTAAACACTCAGAATATCATAAAAACACCATTGCAATCTCCCAGAACTCCATAGTTACTGCCTAACAACGATCTAGAAATAACCCATAAATACAATAGCAACTGTCTAGCAACCATCTACAACACTATAGCAACCACCAAACAACAATCCTGTAATCACCCAGAACACCCTTACTTCACTCTTGTAATAACCCAGAACACCCTAGCAAATTGCCTACAGTACAGCCTAGCAACCACCCCCTAGAAACCTCATAGCAATGCCAAAACAACCACATGGATGCCAAAGAAATACCATAGCAAATGCCTAGTAACAACATAGCAATATTGCCTAGCAACACCTTTGTAATCACCCAGAACACCCTAGCGACTGCATAACAATGCCCTAGCAACCATCCACAAAACCAAAGCAACACCCTTGTAATCACCCGGAACATCCTACCAACAATCTAGCAACCACCCACTCTAGCATTCACCCAGAATACTGTACCTTAGCAACACCCTATTAACCACCTATCAACACCCTTGTAATCACCCAGAACACCCTAGCAACAACCAACTCTAGGATTCACCCAGAATACTGTACCTTAGCAACACCCCATTAACCACCTATCAACACCCTTGTAATTAACCAGAACACCCTTAATAACCACCCATCCAAGCAACAGCCTAGCATTCACCTAGAATACTGTACCTTAGCAACACCCTATTAACCACCTATCAACACCCTTGTAATCACCCAGAACACCCTAGCAACCACCCACTCTAGCATTCACCCAGAATACTGTACCTTAGCAACACCCCATTAACCACCTATCAACACCCTTGTAATCAACCAGAAAACCCTTAATAACCACCCATCCAAGCAACAGCCTAGCATTCACCTAGAATACTGTACCTTAGCAACATCCTAGTAACCACCTAGCAATCACCCAGAACACCATAGCAACGACCTAATAACCACCCACCCTAGCAACTGCCAAGCATTCACCCTTAATCACCCAGAACACCCTAGCAACCACCCACTCTAGCATTCACCCAGAACACTGTACCTCAGCAACACCCTTGTAATCACTCAGAACACTCTAGCAACCACCCACTCTAGCATTCACCCAGAATACTGTACCTCAGCAACACCCTTGTAATCACTCAGAACACCCTAGCAACCACCCACTCTAGCATTCACCCAGAACACTGTACCTCAGCAACACCCTTGTAATCACTCAGAACACTCTAGCAACCACCCACTCTAGCATTCACCCAGAATACTGTACCTCAGCAACACCCTTGTAATCACTCAGAACACTCTAGCAACCACCCACTCTAGCATTCACCCAGAACACTGTACCTCAGCAACACCCTTGTAATCACCCAGAACACCCTAGCAACCACCCACTCTAGCATTCACCCAGAATACTGTACCTCAGCAACACCCTTGTAATCACCCAGAACACCCTAGCAACCACCCACTCTAGCATTCACCCAGAATACTGTACCTCAGCAACACCCTTGTAATCACTCAGAACACCCTAGCAACCACCCACTCTAGCATTCACCCAGAACACTGTACCTCAGCAACACCCTTGTAATCACTCAGAACACCCTAGCAACCACCCACTCTAGCATTCACCCAGAACACTGTACCTCAGCAACACCCTTGTAATCACTCAGAACACTCTAGCAACCACCCACTCTAGCATTCACCCAGAATACTGTACCTCAGCAACACCCTTGTAATCACTCAGAACACCCTAGCAACCACCCACTCTAGCATTCACCCAGAACACTGTACCTCAGCAACACCCTTGTAATCACTCAGAACACTCTAGCAACCACCCACTCTAGCATTCACCCAGAATACTGTACCTCAGCAACACCCTTGTAATCACTCAGAACACTCTAGCAACCACCCACTCTAGCATTCACCCAGAACACTGTACCTCAGCAACACCCTTGTAATCACCCAGAACACCCTAGCAACCACCCACTCTAGCATTCACCCAGAATACTGTACCTCAGCAACACCCTTGTAATCACCCAGAACACCCTAGCAACCACCCACTCTAGCATTCACCCAGAATACTGTACCTCAGCAACACCCTTGTAATCACTCAGAACACCCTAGCAACCACCCACTCTAGCATTCACCCAGAACACTGTACCTCAGCAACACCCTTGTAATCACTCAGAACACCCTAGCAACCACCCACTCTAGCATTCACCCAGAACACTGTACCTCAGCAACACCCTTGTAATCACTCAGAACACCCTAGCAACAACCTACAGCTGAGTTCAGTCACAACAAGCACAACAGATTTTCTTCAGAAACTGTCCCTATCTAGTTATCACTCATTGCTTAAATGAGACAGAAGGAGACACACCGTGGTCATGTGCTTCTACTGCCAGTGTTAGTGTGAATGTGGGACGATTCGTTCTCTCTGACAGGATCCTACAGGCTGCTATTAGACGTAATTACAGTAAGCAGAGGAACGCAGGCGGGGTAATTATTGAGGTGCTGATGTCAGAGGGGCATCGCTCAACTTAACGACCCCACGGCAGCGCTGTTTAAGCGCGCGAGGCTGCAGCGTGACCGACTGCTCAATAATGTGGTCAGGGACCAGAAACAAACCACTGAGAACCTCCCGCACACAGTGTTTGGACACTTACGTCAAACTTTAAAACGTCGAAATGCCATTCGTTGGATCGTGACTGGCTGATGGCACCACAAAACACATTTTAATGATTTATCGATTTAAACCCTAAAATAAAAGTTAAAATTTAAATACGTTTCAAATACAGAAATGTAATAATCAGATGTAAAATAACACTGCAATATAAATTAAACAGAGATTAATCTTTATTAAAGTTACAAAAGCTATACAGTAACGGACAGCAGCAGGAATATTAGGCTACTGTCACTTTAAGAGCGAATGCACGGATCCAATATAGTGATACACATGCGTTCACTTAAGACATATCTGACTATGTTTACCAGAGATGGGCATTTTTTGACAATTTTGTATGAATATGTCCGTTCAAGCACAAGTAAACGTTAATAGAGCTTAGTTCAGTATTCGCACACTGTCTGAGACATGGCTCTTCTGGGTAACATGCAACACGTTTGAATATTTAAATTGGCAAGGCTTAAACTTTTGTTTCGATGCAGCACTGGCCCATTAACTGTACCAAGTGTCATTCACGTTTGATTATGCTAATTTTCTCACAAATTTGCATTGTTAGAATTCATAAAAATGTTACCGGCCAACTGACAACGTTTCATATACTCGCTAATCGCTGACTTGACTAATGACATTTACAAATTTTTAAGTGTGAGTGAAGTGTTTAACTCTGTAAGCTGATCACCAGAAGTATTTCTATTCTCTCTCTCTCTGTGTGTGTGTGTGTGTGTGTGTGTGTGTGTGTGTGTGTGTGTGTGTGTGTGTGTGTGTGTGTGTGTGTGTGTGTGTGTGTGTGTGTGTGTGTGTGAGAAGCGAGTTTCTGGACAGCTCTATTGATTTGTTCCAGCGTTTCTTGGCAGACTGATGCCTGGGAACTCCTGAGAAATAACAAACAAGAACAGAGAAGCGTTCGCTCAGCTAAACACACACACACACACACACACACACACACACACACACACACACACACACACACACACACACACACACACACCTCTCTGGGACCCAATGAAATCCTTCACCATCTCCTTAGTTGTTTTTTTGTTTTTTAAAGTAAAACATCCATCAGTGTTTTTAGCTTTAAAGGAGAACTCCGGCGCAAAATGAACCTTTGGTCTAATAAAACATTGGTACCTAGTCAACCGTTCTCTGAGATTTGTTTTCATGATAATCGAATGTAAAGAGTTTTATCTCTAAAAACTGTTTAGCGTATAACGCTAGTAATGGGGGCATTTAATAAGTAAAAAGAAATCGCTAGTTACATGCAAAACGAAGCATTGAGAATTCATACAGTTCAGAAGTTCACTGAACTTCATACAGTTCAGCTCACTTAGCACGTCGTTCGTGGTTTGATTAGTCGAGTCTGTTTTCCAAAGATGGCTCCTGTCTGTATACACGAAGTGGACTGTCTTTATCTTTATCTTCTTATTAAACGGTCTGTACACTTACAAAGTTCTCAATGCTTCGTTTTGCATGTAGGGACCCTCATTATGTTACTGTGTTCGTGTGGGGCTATTTTGAGCCTTGTTAGTAGTATTAACTAGCGATTTCTTTTTACTTATTACTTATTAAATGCCCCCATTACTAGCGCTATACGCTAAACAGTTTTTAGAGATAAAACTCTTTACATTCGATTATCATGAAAACAACTCTCAGAGAACGGTTGACTAGGTACCAATGTTTTATTAGACCAAAGGTTCATTTTGCGCCGGAGTTCTCCTTTAAGAGTGAGAGGCAGTCATTTCAGAAGATGACTGATAAATCTCTGCTTCTCGTGTCTTTGTTTGTGTTCCTTTGTGGCGAATCTGTGATTAAAATTCTTCAGCCTTTGAAATGCACAATTCTGTGTCAATCAAATGAGCATTAGACTTTAATCGGGCTCGATGTTTTGCAGAAACGCTGCATTTGGCCTGTTTTGTGCTGGAATGGGAATGTGAGATTGGATTGGGATCCGAGGGAACGCCGCACTAACATGTAATCCTGGAAGACGCATGAAATCAATGAAGCTGAAGGCTTTTATTAGCGATCGATGGCTATGTGTTCTCACGTCAAGTAAAGACTTATTTATATAGCACTTTATACATAGCATGATAATAGGAAAATAATGCAACAAAGTTTGTTTCGGCTACAGCAGATCTAGAAGAAAATAGCATCATAGTCCAGCTAAGTAAATTCAGTGATGGTTCATTTCTGTTAAAAAAAAATATTAATTTAGTTAATTTATCTATTTTTTGTTGTTGTTTTTTATTGCATAACTTATACATATATACCAGCTCAGGGAAGTTAAAGGAACACTCCGACTTTTTGGGACTTTAGCCTATTCACCTTATCCCCCACAGTTAGATAAGTCCATACATACCTTTTTCATCTCCGTGCGTGCTGTAACTCTATCTGACGCACCCACCGCTAGCCTAGCTTAGCACAAAGACTGGATGTAAATGGTTGCAGCTAGCATACTAATCCAAATAAGTGACAAAATAGCGCAAACATTTTTCTATTTACATGTTGTGATTCGTATAGTCACAGAGTGTACAAAAAACGAAGTCACATGAGACACAGACATATTTTAACCGTATAAATACTGGGAACTATATTCTCTGAAGGCAAAGCACTGCTACTTGGGCGGAGTGATAACAGCAGCACCTGAGACGCGCTCTCTGCTCCTCACCACAGCTCGTCTCAGGTGCTGCGGTTATCACTCCGCCCAAATAGCAGTGTTTCGCCTTCAGAAAATATATAGTCGCCTTCAGAGAATATTGTTCCCAGTATTTATACGGTTAAAATATGTCTGTGTCTCATGTGACTTTGTTTTTTGTACACTCTGTGACTATACAAATCACAACATGTTATAGAAACATGTTTGCGTTATTTTGTCACTTATTTGGATTAGTATGCTAGCTGCAACCATTTACATCCAGTCTTTGTGCTAAGCTAGGCTAGCGGTGGGTGCGTCAAACAGACTTATAGCACGCACGGAGATGAAAAAGGTATGTATGGACTTATCTAACTCTGGGGGATAAGGTGAATAGGCTAAAGTCCCAAAAAGTCGGAGTGTTCCTTTAAGCAAGGTTGTGTCTTTTAATGAACAAACAATAACTAACAGAAAACATAAATATCCTAGGTTTGCATGTACATCGAATTACGTAATTATACATGCACAAAAAAAGAAAGAAAAGCAAATAATATGGTCAAGTCATATCTTTGATTAAATCATCATAATGCATTAAAAAATTTCACTTTTTTTGTTATTTATAAGTCTAAGGGACGAAATAAAAGAGTTAAATTCTAGTTCATTTATTCGCTCTGGAGAAAACCGTGATGTCATCGTCCGGTCCAGCTCAGCTCAGTTCTCATATAATGCTGTCAATGCAGCAGATCAATAATATTGTTGAATATCACAGCTCACAGACATTGCAGTTTGGGCATTTTTGTCTGTGTATTGAATGTGATTTTAAATTCTGTTCTCGATGTACAGTTCCGCTTGAGCCCGATAAAGTGCCTGAACATCTCAAGGAAAAACAGAGCAGAAATAGAACAAAAACCATCTTTTCTGGTTTCCTGCGATCGCTAATGAGTTTCATTGAATGCAGCCGGTGAGCCAGAGAGAGTATCTGCCGTTCATAATGATGCGAACACAATATCACTTCAAAGTGTGTGTGGAGCTCGCAGGTCACACACGGGCCGTGGGTTTAATGATGCCTCCTCGGCTTCCTTCGCCATCAGTGCTTTCTGAAGTCATCTGGACAACAGCCGAGTAAAACCATGTTCTTCATCGGTTTTGTCTTCTTCTCCATCTCGAGGAGGACTCCGTTTCTCGTGTCTTTGCTGGAATGCGTCTCTATAGCACGCGTTGTGTTTATCGTGCAATTTATACGCAAAAATGAGTTTTTACGTGCATATGATACGTATTTTTCGCATGCATTTGATACGCACTTTATTGCGTGTAATACACACGCACCCCACACCACTAATCCTACTGAAACGTATAATACACACGCACCCGACTCTTAACCTACCCATGCATATCATACGCACGTAAAAACTCATTTTCGCGTATAAATTGCACGATAAACACAATGCGTGCTAGAGACGCATTTAATGTGATCGGGTTTCGGGTTGGGCTCAAAGCCTCCTCTTTCTTCACTGTAAATCCATCATCTGATGTATAATGTGCTCAAAGTGACATTTCCAATCCGTCTGGGTGGATTTAGGAAGCTTCCAGGAATCATTCGGGTTTACAGTTTACAGAAACGACAGCATCTGCACATGCAAATTAAAAGAAATTAAGAATTTATTTCAAGTAAACTGGACTTCTCTAAGCTTTCTGATACACATTTAGTTCCACTACTGTTTAAAAGGTTTTAATGTTTCTGAAAGAAGTCTAATCTGCTCACTTCTGCATTTATTTGATCAAAATACAGTTCAAATTCTATGAAATATTATTAGAATTTAAAACAGCTCTTTTATGTGATAGTAAAATGTAATTTTCTCCTGTGATCAAAGCTGAATTTTCAGCATCATTACTCCAGTCTTCAGTGTCACATGATCCTTCAGAAATCACTCTAAAATGAGGTTCTGATGCTCAATAAACATTTATGATTATTATCAATGTTGAAAACAGTTGCGCTGCTTCAAATTTTTGAGAAAACGGTGATACATTTTGTTTTTCAAGATTCTTTTGATGAATAGAAAGTTAAAAAGAACAGCGTTTATTTGATATCTCGGAAAACTATAAATGTATTTACTTTAATTTAATTTAATAATAAAAAAAAAACTTTGAATGGTAGTGTATATGCTACAAACATCTATTCCCTTATATCAAAAAGTACTTAGTATTGATGCAAATATATGAGGGTTGGCCATTGTGATTAAACACTGACATTTTCCAGATGTGGCAGAAAACTAACTTGGTTTGGCACCAAAAGCTCTCTTCTGTAATCGTTTTCTGACCCATTAACAGCAGCAGATCAGTATTCATCCATCATTAGAGCTGAATCATGACACTTGAGTCTGGGTCCCTCACAGCTGGTGAAGGTTTCGTCCGCTGGGCCACAGATGGTTCTGTCACATTCATCCCGGCGGGGCGTCTGACCCCGAGCCCTCGTGTGAGCCAGCGCTGGTCTGGAGGAGACGGGAGTCTGGGCACTGCCACTGACCTGAGACCAGTGTGTGTGTCAGCAATACTGGCAAAGCATCAATGCAAAATATAACAATAACGACAGAAATGTAGCTGCGAGAAGCGATTATCACTTATAGGCCTTTAAGCATACATAATTAGTTTTATTTAGCGTGCATGTAATTAGATCATATGGGAAAAGATGATTTATAGCCAAGTTTACTAAGGAAATACATAGTTTTTCAAGCCTTTTTTCACCTTTATAACATTAAAAGTGCCAGCTATGGCCCGATGTCCATAAAAGTTGCTTCTTTAGAGTAATGTGACAGATGTGCACACCCAATTTCTGGAAGTTCTATGCAAATTAGGGAGAAAGAGGGCCGTTTTCAGCCATCTAATGGGATTTGCCATAGAAATACAGTGTTTTTACACCTTTTTAACAGTTATAGACCCACTTATGGGCCGATCTACATAAAGGTTTGCATGCTTCTTTAGAATCATGTGCCGCATGTGCTCACCCAATGATGAGAAGTTCTGAGTTTTCATTTAGGAATGATTGGCTTTTGGGTTGGACTTGGCCACGGCCTTTTTCTAAAGGACCCAGCTATAGCTATCCAACGGCCAAACTTGAACAATTCTTTTGATAATTATTGACCTAGAGAGTCCTGAGAATTGTGCCGTAGCGTTTTTATCGAGGTTGAGCCAACAGCACAGGACTAGTTTGCGAAAGTTATAATCTTTCAAATAATAAATAGATTTCTAAATAGAAATAATCTCCAATATTTAACGAATTATTTGATTGACAGCGGCGGTTCTAGAGGCAAAGTTGCTCAGAATGAGGAGTTCTACATGTGATATAAAGGGTGTTGGCGAAAAATTGCAATGCAGTTTAGTCCAATGCAATGCAACGCAATTCAATTCAATGCAAACCAATGCAATTCAATGCAATTCAATGCAATTCAATGCAAACCAATGCAATTCAATGCAAACCAATGCAATTCAATGCAATTCAATGCAAACCAATGCAATTCAATGCAATTCAATGCAAACCAATGCAATTCAATTCAATGCAAACCAATGCAATGCAATTCAATGCAAAGCAATGAAATTCAGCAGAATGCAATGCAATCAAATAAAATACATATTTTAAAACATTCAGTGAATAGTTTTGAGACACACAAATGTCATATGACTTCAGAAAATATGAAAATGCGCAAGTTCTGTGGACTAATATTATGCTACTTTTGTTTAACTCTATTTCAAGGTCTTGGATTGCTTCCTTTATTCCTCATTGAGCTGATCCTTCTTTTTCACAGGGTGTTGATCTGTTTCTGAAGAATAACAAGAGGAAACAGTGTGAATGAGTGAGATGACTTAAACAAATTAGTTTGTGTGCAAACACACTGTAAAACCACAACACAAACACACTGGCATACATCATCACATAAATCACTGCTACTCATGTCCTGTAAACGCTTTAAACATCATACAATCAAAGACATTAAAATGACATTACACATGTGCTTATGCTTTCAGTGAATTAACTGAACTATTCATGTTCCTGACATACTTGAGAAAGAGAAAAATAAGAAATGAATAAATCAGTGATTAATATTATCTAGTTACAGTACCTTTGAACTAATTAAATTAATGATAAAATACAGCTGGATACAGAACAGAAAAGTCATAACGAGTCTGAAATATGAAATAATGACAGTTTTTTTTCTCGGCATGACTCTCTAAAAATGAAAAGTGTTTTCATCATTTCCAGCAATTAGGTCTGTCCATAATCCCCAAAGAGGCCAATTAATTCTGCGTTAAACTCTTCAGCGAATCTAAAGAGAAAAGTGTGCTTTAGTCCAAATCCATTTTCAGCCAAACTTCACATTTCTCTCTCGTAACGGTTCATCGCGAGGGCCGTTGCTCCAGTCTTAATGCTTCATGAGCGTCTCGGACAAACATGGGTTTAGTAAACAAAGATTTTCAATCCTTGAGGCTTTTTATTTAATTTTGCACCTGTTAGATTAGTACAATTATTTATATTTTGTCTTAGATAATAAGGCTTTCATATCTTAAGACCTCCATTAGCCCTCCATTGCATTTAATTTGACAGATTTATTCTTCTGATTTTGGTGTCATGATGGAAACTTTCAGCTACACTCCCAGCGAAAAGTTTGGAATAATTAAGAGCTTCTTGAAAGAAGTCTCACAACAAGGCTGCATTTATTTGATAAAAAAAAACAGTAAAAACAGTGAAATATTATTATTTCTATGTGAATATATAGTAAAGTGTCATTTATATCCCGCGATCAAAGCTGAATTTTCAGCATCATTACTCCAGTCTTCAGTGTCACATGATCCTTTAGAAATCATTCAAATATGATGATTTGATGCTCAGGAAACATTTCTGATTATTATTATCAGTGTTGAAAACTATTGTGCTGTTCTTGTTGCTATGCAGTTGCTAAGATATCCTGAGACAACTTTCATGTAGTTTAAGAGCACTAGTGAAAGTGATGCTTAACTTAACAAACACAACCAAATATTTAAATATTTAAAATAATTTTTTAATAATTTTTAATATATATATATGGTGTTTTTTTTTAGACAAAAACAGTTATCCTCTTCGTATATAGATCTTATATAATTGAGAGCACAGACAGGCTATAAACCTTCATTGTAAACCCTTTGGGCTGAACAATAACAGCGTCCATTTAACATTCAAACATTTTGAGCGTATTTCGTCTGAGGGGTTTTCATTCCCGCTGAACAGCTCGTGATGAGGTCATAATTCCTCCTTGATGGCTCCGTCTCCAATGTTCTGTGATTGATGGACCCTCTTCAGGAGCTCCAGTGGGCTTAATGGACATGACTCGGCCCAAACTGCACTCAAGAGCTTCTGGAAGAGACCAAATGCAACGTGGACAGATGCCAAACTACGGCAGGTCTTTAGACCTTTACAGGACGGCACACGTGATAAATACTGTGAACTGGGGTTACGTTTGACCGCGAGCGGATCGACACGGCAATATATGCAGATGTAGAGCTGTGATCTGACCATCCTTCACTTCAAATCTCAGGCTGAATCGCTGACACTCTTAATATCTTTAGACACTCGAACGTTTCTGTAGACATGGAAAAGGAGAAAGAGAATGCTTTAAAAGCACTTCTGTGCCACATCTGCACAGAAAATCTGCTCAATACTCATAAACACCAGAGCAACAGCATTGCAACACCATAAACAACACTCAAAACAACCTAGCAACTACATAGCAACATGATAAACAACACTCAAAACACTCTAGAAGCCATATAGAACATGATAAACAACACTCAAAAAAAACCAAGCAACGGCAGAGCAACATGATAACCAAGTCAAAACACCCAACTGCATAGCAACATGATAAACAACACTCAAAATAACCTGACAACCACATAGCAACATGATAAACAACACTCAAAAAAACCCTATAGCAACTGCATAGCAACATGATAAACAACACTCAAAACACTCTAGAAGCCATATAGAACATGATAAACAACACTCAAAAAAAACCAAGCAACGGCAGAGCAACATGATAACCAAGTCAAAACACCCAACTGCATAGCAACATGATAAACAACACTCAAAATAACCTGACAACCACATAGCAACATGATAAACAACACTCAAAAAAACCCTATAGCAACTGCATAGCAACATGATAAACAACACTCAAAATACCCTATAGCAACTGCATAGCAACATGATAAACAATACTCAAAATACCCTGACAACCACATAGCAACATGATAAACAACACTCAAAACACCCTATAGCAACTGCATAGCAACATGATAAACAACACTCAAAAAACCCTATAGCAACTGCATAGCAACATGATAAACAACACTCAAAATACCCTATAGCAACTGCATAGCAACATGATAAACAACACTCAAAATACCCTGACAACCACATAGCAACATGATAAACAACACTCAAAACACCCTATAGCAACTGCAGAGCAACATGATAAACAACACTCCAAACACCCTATAGCAACCGCATAGCAACATGATAAACAGTCAAAACACACTGACAACCACATAGCAACATGTTTAACAACACTCCAAACACCCTAGCAACTGCATAGCAACATGATAAACAACACTCAAAATAACCAAGTAACGGCAGGCAGAGCAACATGATAAACAAGTCAAAACACCCAACTGCATAGCGACATGATAAACAACACTCAAAATACCCTGACAACCACATAGCAACATGATAAACAACACTCAAAACACTCTATAGCAACTGCAGAGCAACATGATAAACAACACTCCAAACACCCTAGCAACTGCATAGCAACATGATAAACAACACTCAAAACAACCTGTAGCAAAATGATAAACAACCCTCAGTCCCTCAGTTTGTTATGTTGTCCAGGTAAGGGTTAACACCTTCCAGTGCTGTGTCCAGGTAAGGGTTAACACCTTCCAGTGCTGTGTCCAGGTAAGGGTTAACACCTTCCAGTGCTGTGTCCAGGTAAGGGTTAACACCTTCCAGTGCTTTGTCCAGGTAAGGTTTAGTCTCAGCCTCAGACGTCACGCCCACGGACCATTGGCTGAACGTCTGATGCATGTGGCACACTTTTCTGGAAACACTTCAGGAGTTTCGAAGGTGTGATCTGATTTGTTTAATTTTACAGGATGTCCGGGAGACGCGCGTCTCGCGTTCTTTATCAGTCCGCCTGGAAACAAATGCCATGACACCAAACTCCCTCGTGAAAGAAGAAAGCCGTTGTGTTTACAATTGTGACAATGAGCGCTTACCAGGATACACTAAACACTGGATTTTCAAAAGTATGTGACGTTCGTGGCTCCATTGTTGCAGTAAACTTAAACACCGTTCTTTAATGAATAATTTATTAGATGCAAACAGGTGTGGTATTGTAGGGACATCGACATTATTTTGTCACGCCCCTATATATGACGCTGAACAAAACGAACTGTGATTGGTTGCGTTACATGTGAGTCAAATGTCCTCTTGGGAGGTCCTTGGCCAAGAAAAGCTGCGATGGAGTCCAGATCATCTGCCGTCAGTCTGAAGGTCTGGCTATGTGAGACTAGGTAAGGGTTAACACCCTCCAGCTGTGTCCAGGTAAGGGTTAACACCCTCCAGCTGCGTCCAGGTAAGGGTTAACACCCCTCCAGCTGTGTCCAGGTAAGTGTTAACACCCCTCCAGCTGTGTCCAGGTAAGTGTTAACACCCCTCCAGCTGTGTCCAGGTAAGTGTTAACACCCCTCCAGCTGTGTCCAGGTAAGTGTTAACACCCCTCCAGCTGTGTCCAGGTAAGGGTTAACACCCCTCCAGCTGTGTCCAGGTAAGGGTTAACACCCTCCAGCTGTGTCCAGGTAAGGGTTAACACCCTCCAGCTGTGTCCAGGTAAGTGTTAACACCCCTCCAGCTGTGTCCAGGTCAGGGTTAACACCCCTCCAGCTGTGTCCAGGTAAGAGTTAACACCCCTCCAGCTGTGTCCAGGTAAGTGTTAACACCCCTCCAGCTGTGTCCAGGTAAGGGTTAACACCCCTCCAGCTGTGTCCAGGTAAGGGTTAACACCCTCCAGCTGTGTCCAGGTAAGTGTTAACACCCCTCCAGCTGTGTCCAGGTCAGGGTTAACAGCCCTCCAGCTGTGTCCAGGTAAGAGTTAACACCCCTCCAGCTGTGTCCAGGTAAGAGTTAACACCCCTCCAGCTGTGTCCAGGTAGGTGTTAACACCCCTCCAGCTGTGTCCAGGTAAGGGTTAACACCCTCCAGCTGTGTCCAGGTAAGGGTTAACACCCTCCAGCTGCGTCCAGGTAAGGGTTAACACCCTCCAGCTGTGTCCAGGTAAGGGTTAACACCCCTCTAGCTGTGTCCAGGTAAGAGTTAACACCCTCCAGCTGTGTCCAGGTAAGGGTTAACACCCTCCAGCTGTGTCCAGGTAAGGGTTAACACCCTCCAGCTGCGTCCAGGTAAGGGTTAACACCCTCCAGCTGCGTCCAGGTAAGGGTTAACACCCTCCAGCTGTGTCCAGGTAAGGGTTAACACCCTCCAGCTGTGTCCAGGTAAGGGTTAACACCCCTCTAGCTGTGTCCAGGTAAGGGTTAACACCCTCCAGCTGTGTCCAGGTAAGGGTTAACACCCTCCAGCTGTGTCCAGGTAAGGGTTAACACCCTCCAGCTGTGTCCAGGTAAGGGTTAACACCCTCCAGCTGTGTCCAGGTAAGGGTTAACACCCTCCAGCTGCGTCCAGGTAAGGGTTAACACCCTCCAGCTGCGTCCAGGTAAGGGTTAACACCCTCCAGCTGTGTCCAGGTAAGGGTTAACACCCTCCAGCTGTGTCCAGGTAAGGGTTAACACCCTCCAGCTGTGTCCAGGTAAGGGTTAACACCCTCCAGCTGCGTCCAGGTAAGGGTTAACACCCTCCAGCTGCGTCCAGGTAAGGGTTAACACCCTCCAGCTGCGTCCAGGTAAGGGTTAACAGCCTCCAGCTGTGTCCAGGTAAGGGTTAACACCCCTCTAGCTGTGTCCAGGTAAGGGTTAACACCCTCCAGCTGTGTCCAGGTAAGGGTTAACACCCTCCAGCTGCGTCCAGGTAAGGGTTAACACCCTCCAGCTGCGTCCAGGTAAGGGTTAACACCCTCCAGCTGCGTCCAGGTAAGGGTTAACACCCTCCAGCTGCGTCCAGGTAAGGGTTAACACCCTCCAGCTGCGTCCAGGTAAGGGTTAACACCCTCCAGCTGTGTCCAGGTAAGGGTTAACACCCTCCAGCTGCGTCCAGGTAAGGGTTAACACCCTCCAGCTGTGTCCAGGTAAGGGTTAACACCCTCCAGCTGTGTCCAGGTAAGGGTTAACACCCTCCAGCTGCATCCAGGTAAGGGTTAACACCCTCCAGCTGTGTCCAGGTAAGGGTTAACACCCTCCAGCTGTGTCCAGGTAAGGGTTAACACTCTCCAGCTGTATCCAGGTAAGGGTTAACAGCCTCCAGCTGTGTCCAGGTAAGGGTTAACACCCCTCTAGCTGTGTCCAGGTAAGGGTTAACACCCTCCAGCTGTGTCCAGGTAAGGGTTAACACCCTCCAGCTGCGTCCAGGTAAGGGTTAACACCCTCCAGCTGCGTCCAGGTAAGGGTTAACACCCTCCAGCTGCGTCCAGGTAAGGGTTAACACCCTCCAGCTGCGTCCAGGTAAGGGTTAACACCCTCCAGCTGCGTCCAGGTAAGGGTTAACACCCTCCAGCTGTGTCCAGGTAAGGGTTAACACCCTCCAGCTGCGTCCAGGTAAGGGTTAACACCCTCCAGCTGTGTCCAGGTAAGGGTTAACACCCTCCAGCTGTGTCCAGGTAAGGGTTAACACCCTCCAGCTGCATCCAGGTAAGGGTTAACACCCTCCAGCTGTGTCCAGGTAAGGGTTAACACCCTCCAGCTGTGTCCAGGTAAGGGTTAACACTCTCCAGCTGTATCCAGGTAAGGGTTAACACTCTCCAGCTGTATCCAGGTAAGGGTTAACACTCTCCAGCTCTATCCAGGTAAGGGTTAACACTCTCCAGCTGTGTCCAGGTAAGGGTTAACAGTAACACCCTCCAGGTCTGACCCGTGAAGCCCAGGATTACACAACATATCTGTGCTCGCACAAGCTCCAGGTCTCGGCTAAAGGGATTGAATCTTCCTCGCTAACAGTGCAGTTCAAACTCTCTAATCCATTTACCGGCCTTTCCTGGGATCAAAGTGAGGATCAAGTGGTGTAGCGTCTCCACAGGGGATTTATGGTCATCCATCCGGGATTCTGACCCAGAACAACGGGATGCATCAAATCTCTGATGATTCAGGATGTCATAATTTATTAAAGTTGCATTTGAATCAGTGCACTGTAAAAAAGGATATGATCAGTATGTCATGGCAACTTGTTTTTACATCACTTTAACTCATAAAATAACTTAAGCAATCAACACAAAAAAAAAGATATGCAAGATTCAATTCAGTTTTGTAAGTATAATTTAAGTTGAAATGACTTATACAGCCAATTTGATTATACTTAAAAATTTAAGACAGCAACAGACCTACAGTTCTTATTTTATTTGAAAGGTGGAAATTATTCAGTGTATTAATTTAGTATTATTTATACAATATTATAGTTTTTTTTAAATATTTATTAATATGTTCAAATTAACTTTTTATTATTTTATATTTTCAGATTTCATTCTAATTTTAGTTTTTTTTTTGTTATGTACAGGCTTATATTTTTTGTTTTCATTTTAATTTGTTATTTCTTAAATTTTGATCTGTGTCTTTGTTTTTTTATTATTTTTTGTCATAATTTATTAAAAAATGTGTTCAGTTTTCATTTTGATTTTTTTTGGTCCTTTTTTTATGTGCTTTTGCCATTTTTTATTTTTAAATATTTATCAATAGTTTTAATTAACGAGCACTAATTTTGATTCTTATTTTAAATGTTTAAATTTATTTAGTTTAAGATTATCAATATTGATTTTATTTCATTTCAGATTTATTTCAATTAACAAAAAGGTTTTCCTGAATAGTTTTAGTTAACGATAACGACCCTGGTTGCATGTAATTTTGATTGCATTAAAGACATTTATGGCAAAAGCGTAAAGCTGTTTATGAGGAGAAATCCAGCATTTCCACTTAAATGGGATGCAGAATTGATAGCATGTAACAACAGCCAAACAAGCTTCTGTTTACGACGTCATGTATATCCAGACACTTTAAATCCTCCAACATGTGCAAAAAAAGAAAAGAAAAACCTGCTTAATTAATTCTCACATTCAGCAGGGAATTACAAGAAGACCTTCATCTAGAAACAACCTTTAGCTTTATTATCAGGAGATTCCAGTGTTTATTAATCTATTGCTTTTTATTACAAATGACCTTTCATACCAGTAATATCTTAATTACCTAATTGCGTTGGCCTATAAACCTGCAACAGAAAGCAATATAATTAAAGATCATTTCTGCGCTCACACTTTTCATTCCTTTTCTTTTTAGGCTTAAATCCTAAACCACTTTGCCTCAGGAGGAGATGAGCTTTTCTGTGGAAAATCTCCCAACTAGATTAGAATATTATATAAAAACTTTATGTAAGTTTTTTTTCTTCTTCTGCTTCCTCCTATTATGAAGTTTCAGACACAAATCGACCAATAAATCAACAGAGGCCACAGAAGAGATTCAACACCAATGACCTCTAGATCAGTGCTTCTCAAACTTTTTAAGTAGCCTACATGTATTATGGTACTCTCCAAGTAGCCTATACCACCATAATGACCAATATTAAAATACAGTATAGTAGGCCTAATTATTCCTCTATGCACAGCTCAAAAACGAGGCAGTTTTATTTCTAAAATTAATATTTATTATTGTCAGCCCCTTTTTATACAGTGTAAAAACCAAGTTTGAACATTAACACTGCACTGTGATGCTTACATGCAGGTAAATAAAACACTTAAATGATTAAATGAAAATGTATTGCACCTAAAAGTGAAATAAAAAATTTGTAGGCCTACTTAAATGAAAATGTATTGTAGGCTACTTAAAAGTTATAGGCTAGGCTACTGTAGCTATAGGCTACTTAAATGCAGTGTTGGGCAGTAACGCGTTACTAGTAACGCAGTTACTTTTGACAGTAACTAATACTGTAACGCATTACTTTTTAAATAAAGTAACTCCGTTATCGTTACCATATGGTGCGTTGTCCGTTACTTTTTTAAATTAATTAGTTGCTGGAGCGGCTGAGAAGTGTGCGCTGTTACACAGTACGAGATCACTGAAGAGACTGCTAGCATTATACAGAGCGAGAGGACACATAAACTCACTGGCTGAGTTGTTTACGTTAACACGTGAGGCCGCGCGAGCACGGAGATTACAAGCTGCACGGAGAGCGCTGAGCACTTCAGATGCGCATTTAAAACACAGACAGCGAAACGGTATGAATACAGAACACTAAAGTACACATTGCCATATCATTATAAAGTAATATTTTGTCTAGATGCTGCATCAACAGAGAAAGAACAGAAGCTTGCCGTCGAGTCTGAGAGGAATAACATTAGTAACGGCTAACTTACCTCAAGCGATTAAAGCAATGTGACCAAAACACACGCAGACCTGACCCAGATGTTTTATGTCGCATTGTTACCATCTATTTGCATTAGTTTATATCCAGCTGGTCACTGTTATGCATTCATTAGCCGGCGAAGTTGTATTTTTAAAGCTGACGTGATTGCTTACATTGATATGTTCATGCAGCGACATCAAGTTTCCTAATCAAGTGTTCTAAAATTTAAGCAAATAAAGTGAAAGACTATACATGTAATATATAGGTCTACATTTATGTAATTTTAATGCTCTGGCCTTTGCAGATATTTAAATATGGCCATCTTCTATAAGCTTGAATCATATAAAATGGTAACACTTTACAATGAGATTACAATTTTAGCATTAAATATGGTTAATAAATGTTGTAGAAGTATCATTCATTGTTAGTTTTTTAATTTCAACATTTACTTAATACATTTGAAATTGAGTTTAAATTGTTATTGTATCTGTTATTACCTTAGTTAATTAGCCTACTATGAACTAACAAGAATGATCAAGGTACAATTGTATTGCTCAAATATTCATTCATGCAGTAAAAACGTATTACTGTCAGCTGCATGAACATATCAATGTTGAGAAAGCAAACACATCACTAGCTTTACACATGCTTGTTTTGTTATTTATTTCAGAAATCCTTGTGATATATTCAGTTTGTGCTGGTCTGACTTAAATAAAATAGTGTTTAAAAATTACTTTCTGTTTAAGTCAGTTTTGTGTTTGTATAGACCATAACGCATAAAAGGGCATTAATGGGAACATTAAAGAACTTTCTTTAAAAAAGTTACTAAAAAGTTACTTTTCACAGTAACGCATTACTTTTTGGTGCAAGTAATCAACAAAGTAATTGAGTTACTTTTTGAATGAAGTAACTAGTAACTGTAACTAGTTACTATTTCTTAGTAACTAGCACAACACTGCTTAAATGTTAAGTAAAAAAAGACAAAAGGAATAGCTACTATAGCCTACTTGTTTATTTTTTTTTAACTGGCTGTGCAGCTGCAAGAGTTCACCAAGACAGACAGTGGACCCAATCAAAGAAAAAGCCAGCTGAAAATAAAATATGATCTTGAAAATATGAAAATATCATGACTGTTTATGTATGCGCGATGGGCGCCGCCATTTTAGTTTGTGCCGCGCTGTTCAGAGAATCGGATCTGTTGGAATTACAACCATAGTTTACAACACGTGAATTCATCCACTTCTCCCGAAATACATGAAAGTAAGTGGCCGGTGAACTGGGAGAAGAATAGAGTAAACTTTAAAGTCACTTACACAATGTGTATCTGACATGAATAAAACATGTCGTCTAATTATAATGGAAAGGATTACCGGTAGCCTATTATTGCCGCTTCCATAGACATCAGTCAGTGTGTAACTCTAATGTATTGTTTTTGTTATTACTTATGTGAATTTAAATGTCTGAAAACCTAAAATAAACATTATGTGGTTGAAAACAATGAATTTTCAAGGGGCTATCCTTTCAATAAATTCAAATTTGAATAGCTAAAATATGACAAGCGCCAACATGCGAAAGCACATGATTTAGCAGTTGATCACGTGATGCACTGGCCGTTCTAATCATAATAGAGGCCTTTATTATGTGTATGATTCTAATCACACGGGTGTGATCTTAGGCATAGACATAAGAGCTATTATGTCTATGATCGTACGTGCGACATTCAGTGATTCCTCTGCGTACCACTAGAGGGAGCCACACTTCGAGAATCAGTGCTCTGGATGATTTATTCAAAATCTGTTCTAATAACTAATGTGAAAATTATATATTCATAACTTCATATTAAAGTCGACATTAATATGGCCTAATCAGAAAAAAAAGCTTGATGGCAACGCATAATGCACCTCTATCTGTCTAACTCCAAGTCACCTTCAGATGGTTTTACGACTCAAAGGAACAATTATGTGCTAATCGCTGTGTGTTTAGGTGTAATTGATGGTTTTAACCCCCCGATGGCTCTTGTGTTATTGCCGCTGTGTGCTTTAATGAAGAATCCGATAGAAATGTGCGCATGCTGAACATGTTCTGAAGGCATCGGCCCGAAACGCCACACAAACGCAATCCAACGGCACCGAGCGCCTTGAGAATGAGGCAAATTTACATGAACAGCAGTGAATGAAACATGCTTTCCTTTAATCAGTCATGTCTTCACTTCGGGGAAACTAACGAGCGTCAGCTGACGATGCTGGAATATGAATTTTAAAACACATTTTACCTCAGCTATGAATATAAATGTAATTCACGCAATCAGTTCGATTTTAAAGCCAAGATTAATCAAAAGCAACTAGTCATGGAGCAGAGCCAAAGTGGAAATTGACATCTTATGCCTTTATTTAAATGTTAATAATGCACAATGCATGCATATTTATGTGTGCTTTGGAGTTGATTGTTTTATTTGTGATAATAACACATTTTGTGCCGACTGTATGTATTTTGACCATGCTGTCACATGGAAAAACACGAGAACCAACAAAATATTAATATCTGCAGTCAATGTATGCTTTTCCCTGTCAACTGTTTGTTTTATTTATTGTATAAAACCTGTAGCTGCAGTTTGCCTTAGTTTAGTGTTTTGTTGTTGCCTTATATTTAAAGCTGCAGTCCGTAACTTTTTTGGGTTAAAAATTATCTGAAATAAATTTTTGAGCAAGTACATAACCAGCCAGTGTTCAGAACTCTCTGCTTGCCGTAGCTCGATTCACAACGGTTAGCTTCTAAAAATGTTTTTAACTCCAGTGGTACTGGTGGATTTCAGCAGGAGATTCGAGCATGTCTTTGCGTCATTACGTCACATCTGCACACACACATCTGCACACACACATCTGTACACACACATCTGCACACACACATCTGCACACACATCTGCACACACACATCTGTCCACACACCTGTACACACACATCTGCACACACACATCTGCACACACACATCTGCACACACACATCTGTACACACACATCTGCACACACACATCTGCACACACATCTGCACACACACATCTGTCCACACACCTGTACACACACATCTGCACACACACATCTGCACACACACACATCTGCACACACACATCTGCATACACACACATCTGTCCACACATCTGCACACACACATCTGCACACACACATCTGCATACACATCTGTACACACACATCTGTCCACACACCTGTACACACACATCTGCACACACACATCTGCACACACACATCTGCACACACACATCTGCACACACACATCTGCACACACACAACTGTACACACACATCTGCACACACATCTGTACACACACATCTGCACACACACATCTGTACACACACATCTGCACACACACATCTGCACACACACATCTGCACACACATCTGTCCACACACCTGTACACACACATCTGCACACACACATCTGTACACACACATCTGCACACACACATCTGCACACACACACACACATCTGTCCACACACCTGTACACACACATCTGCACACACACATCTGCACACACATCTGTACACACACATCTGTCCACACACCTCTGTACACACATATCTGCACACACACATCTGCACACACACATCTGCACACACACCTCTGTACACACACATCTGCACACACACATCTGCACACACACACATCTGCACACACACCTGTACACACACATCTGTACACACACATCTGTACACACACATCTGTCCACACACCTCTGCACACACACATCTGCACACACACATCTGCACACACACATATCTGTCCACACACATCTGCACACACACACCTGCACACACACACCTCTGCACACACACATCTGCACACACACATCTGCACACACACATCTGCACACACACATCTGCACACACACACATCTGCACACACACCTGTACACACACATCTGTACACACACATCTGTACACACACATCTGTCCACACACCTCTGCACACACACATCTGCACACACACATCTGCACACACACACATCTGCACACACACACATCTGCACACACACATCTGCACACACACACATCTGCACACACACATCTGCACACACACATCTGCACACACACATCTGCACACACACACCTCTGCACACACACATCTGCACACACACATCTGCACACACACACATCTGCACACACACATCTGCACACACACATCTGCACACACACATCTGTACACACACATCTGCACACACACATCTGCACACACATCTGCACACACACATCTGTCCACACACCTGTACACACACATCTGCACACACACATCTGCACACACACATCTGCACACACACACATCTGCACACACACATCTGCATACACACACATCTGTCCACACATCTGCACACACACATCTGCACACACACACATCTGCACACACACACATCTGCATACACATCTGTACACACACATCTGTCCACACACCTGTACACACACATCTGCACACACACATCTGTACACACACATCTGCACACACACATCTGCACACACACATCTGTACACACACATCTGTACACACACATCTGTACACACACATCTGCACACACACATCTGTACACACACATCTGCACACACACATCTGCACACACACATCTGCACACACATCTGTCCACACACCTGTACACACACATCTGCACACACACATCTGCACACACACATCTGCACACACACACACATCTGTCCACACACCTGTACACACACATCTGCACACACACACATCTGCACACACATCTGTACACACACATCTGTCCACACACCTCTGTACACACACATCTGCACACACACATCTGCACACACACATCTGCACACACACCTCTGTACACACACATCTGCACACACACATCTGCACACACACACATCTGCACACACACCTGTACACACACATCTGTACACACACATCTGTACACACACATCTGTACACACACATCTGTACACACACATCTGTCCACACACCTCTGCACACACACATCTGTCCACACACATCTGCACACACACATCTGCACACACACATCTGCACACACACACATCTGCACACACACATCTGCACACACACATCTGCACACACACACACATCTGCACACACACATCTGCACACACAAACCTCTGCATACACACACATCTGTCCACATAAAGAAGAGTCTCGGCTAGTAGGCTATACTGTGTGTGAGGATGTTGGAGGTGGAGATTTATAGCCTTTTCTCACAGCACTTGATATAATTAAACTTATTAATTTGATGGCGGATCCAGAAAGGTTCAAACGACGATCACCAGCGACACCTGGAGACTCCCCCGCTGTAACTGGAGACTCCCCCGCTGTAACTGGAGACTCCCCCGCTGTAACTGGAGACTCCCCCGCTGTAACTGGAGACTCCCCCGCTGTAACTGGAGACTCCCCCGCTGTAACTGGAGACTCCCCCGCTGTAACTGGAGACTCCCCCGCTGTAACTGGAGACTCCCCCGCTGTAACTGGAGACTCCCCCGCTGTAACTGGAGACTCCCCCGCTGTAACTGGAGACTCCCCCGCTGTAACTGGAGACTCCCCCGCTGTAACTGGAGACTCGCCCGCTGTAACTGGAGACTCCCCCGCTGTAACTGGAGACTCCCCCGCTGTAACTGGAGACTCCCCCGCTGTAACTGGAGACTCGCCCGCTGTAACTGGAGACTCCCCCGCTGTAACTGGAGACTCCCCCGCTGTAACTGGAGACTCGCCCGCTGTAACTGGAGACTCCCCCGCTGTAACTGGAGACTCGCCCGCTGTAACTGGAGACTCCCCCGCTGTAACTGGAGACTCCCCCGCTGTAACTGGAGACTCCCCCGCTGTAACTGGAGACTCCCCCGCTGTAACTGGAGACTCCCCCGCTGTAACTGGAGACTCGCCCGCTGTAACTGGAGACTCCCCCGCTGTAACTGGAGACTCGCCCGCTGTAACTGGAGACTCCCCCGCTGTAACTGGAGACTCCCCCGCTGTAACTGGAGACTCCCCCGCTGTAACTGGAGACTCCCCCGCTGTAACTGGAGACTCCCCCGCTGTAACTGGAGACTCACCCGCTGTAACTGGAGACTCCCCCGCTGTAACTGGAGACTCCCCCGCTGTAACTGGAGACTCCCCCGCTGTAACTGGAGACTCCCCCGCTGTAACTGGAGACTCGCCCGCTGTAACTGGAGACTCCCCCGCTGTAACTGGAGACTCGCCCGCTGTAACTGGAGACTCCCCCGCTGTAACTGGAGACTCCCCCGCTGTAACTGGAGACTCCCCCGCTGTAACTGGAGACTCCCCCGCTGTAACTGGAGACTCCCCCGCTGTAACTGGAGACTCACCCGCTGTAACTGGAGACTCCCCCGCTGTAACTGGAGACTCCCCCGCTGTAACTGGAGACTCCCCCGCTGTAACTGGAGACTCACCCGCTGTAACTGGAGACTCCCCCGCTGTAACTGGAGACTCCCCCGCTGTAACTGGAGACTCCCCCGCTGTAACTGGAGACTCCCCCGCTGTAACTGGAGACTCCCCCGCTGTAACTGGAGACTCCCCCGCTGTAACTGGAGACTCCCCCGCTGTAACTGGAGACTCCCCCGCTGTAACTGGAGACTCCCCCGCTGTAACTGGAGACTCCCCCGCTGTAACTGGAGACTCCCCCGCTGTAACTGGAGACTCCCCCGCTGTAACTGGAGACTCCCCCGCTGTAACTGGAGACTCCCCCGCTGTAACTGGAGACTCCCCCGCTGTAACTGGAGACTCGCCCGCTGTAACTGGAGACTCCCCCGCTGTAACATGCAGAAGACTTCGGACTGAGAGTTTGGAAGAAGAGACTGCGACCGGCCCATGCGGAGACAAGGATAATATCTGAAGGGCTTTAAATGTAGTCACGCAATGCTGATGTTGAACATTAACAATTTGAGAACAAAGTATAATTTGCACTGTTTGACGTGATATGATAATCGATCGTTAGATTTAATCAGCGCGATTTACTGCAATGCTTTTTTCCCTTAGTTGGTCTAAAGAGAACAAAAGTGGATGTTACTTACTTGTTCAGACATTTTCCGGTGAAAATTATTATGTTGGTCATACTTCCAAAAAGTATAATCTGTGATTGCGAACGCCATTATCAACACCGGCGGCGACTGACACACACACACACACACACACACACACACACACACACACACACACACACACACACACACACACACACACACACACACTGTGTTCATCGGCGAATGACTGCAATTGCAGATTTCGAACAGAGATGGCGACAGAGAGGAAAAACTGCGGACTGCAGCTTTAAAATATTAATAATATTTTATTATTATTTTAAATGAGCTTGTAGGGTCATTAAAACATCATCTGTACAAGATCACACATTTTCCAGTGGGAAATAAATCGACGCTGACAGAATGTTTTACAAGCACCATTTTATACTAGTACACATTTATTTACAGCGGTAAATTACAGTGTTAACAGGCGTTGAGATCAGGATTCAGAAGTTCTTCATTAACTAAAGACCTGCGACACACGAAAGGAAAGGAGCTTTAATAACCCAGAACAACAGAGCAAACGCTTTCTGATTATGCATAGAGTATCTGAACATCTGAATAAGAAAAATGATTTTCACCGAAACTCAATAATGATCCGAGAAGCAGCTGGAAACATGATTAATTACTAAACCTTCAGATTTACCTTTAAAAAAATGTATTTCTTTTTATTGGCTTAATGCAATAAATATTTCACACGTGCTGACGTCACCACATGGAGTCCTGCGGGAAATAATATAAAGTTGCACTTTCATGCTTCGAGTAGCAACAGATGTTCTCTATCCCGATGGTTCGTATGTCTTCCGTTTGAATCACTTAGAGAGAAAAATAAGTGGAGGTACAAATGAATGGAGCTTTTTTTGCAGATCCATAAGCATTGACATCATACAGGCTTTACAAACACTTTACAAAAACTGATTTGGTAGATAATGCCCCTGCTGGAAAACCCTCAGTCGAGATCGCTCCTCACTCCCAATGATACAGTAAGATTACATCATACTCATCTATGTACAGACAGCTGTGAACCAGTCAAATATATCAAATATAAGAACTAAAGTGGCAAACGTTGCCTTTATCCAGAACAACATCGGACAGAATCACACGCTACACAAATATACAGACGCGAATGATTGACAGGTGCATCAGGAGATCACGTGATCTGACGCGTGTTCGCATGGCAAGAAGAGCCTGCAGTGTTGCTACTGTTAACTATTAAAACTGTTACAAATAATTGTTGTTAATTGGAATGAAGCTGGAATTATTAAATGAAAAATTTTAAAGAAACTTATTAGAAATAGTTTAAGTTGAGGGGTTGAGGAGATTCCCCCTTCTATGTAAAAATTTAATTAATTAAATTATAAGTTGAAGCACCAAAACGAAAACTGAAAATAAAATTAAAGCTAAAAATACAAAAACTTAAAAAAAAAAAAATGACAAAAGCACATTATGGAATTTACAAAAAAAGTTGTACATTTAAAATAAAATAATCTAAAGTTAGAATAAAAACTGATAATATATATTCAAAATACGAATACATTTTGGTAAAGGGAAATTCACAATTATGTGAACAATTTTGATTAAAAAAACGTAAAAAATATCAATTTTGGTTTGGCAATTAAGTGAAATAAAATAGATTTAAGCTGAAGTACTAAAATAGCTTAATATAAAAAACGAATAAAAATGGCAAAAGCACCTAATAAAAGTACAAAAAAAACTAGAAAATATAAAAACCGAGGCTAATTCAAAATATCAATACATTTAGCTAAATTGAAATAAAATATAAATACGTATCAATCTCAGCAAATAAGTGAAATAAAATAAAAAATAAATTAATTAAAAAACTAATAAAACGTACAAAAAGATTAAAGTGAAAACTGAAAATATAAAAATAAAATAAAAATATTAATAAATACTATTTAAATAATAAAAAGTAAAATAACATCAGACTCCAGGGGGCGACAGAGTCAGTTTTCTCTTTCAGCTTAATCACTGTCATGATGGACTAACCGTTTAAAGATTAAACAGTTTAATACAGTTTCCTGAATAATAACAACACATGTGAGATATTTCCTGGAAACTCTAGCGCCCTCTTGAGGTCTGGAGACACACAGTCAGTGCAGGTACAACCCAACTGCGCTTACGAAGCGTCGGTCAAACATTCGCAGTGTATTTGCGTAGAACACGTCAAGCCATTCTCTCACACACACACTCACACGTTAATTATTTAACATAAATTAAGAAGAGCATTTCATCTGGCATCATGGCAGTTGAGCAAATCGAAACTACAAAGTCACTTTACTACAAAGTTTTGCCAGGTTTCTTTTGAGAAGCGAGATGGAAATACAAACCGATGGCGTCTTCAAACGTTGACATATATGAGACGCGCCATCTCAAAAGCGCGTAGGACATGCCTGGAAAAATAATCCAAAGGTTGAGATATCCACTGGGATTCTGGGAAAAGTCCTACGAAAACATCGAAAAAGCCAAAAACCGATGAAGCCTTGAACACATTTAGATGAGAAGCCCAGAGTCTGAAACCACTGCATATAATCCCGTTCTTCCTCAGTGTTTCTGTCTCGTCTTCCAGCACAGATACAAAAACATTACTAAATCAAGATATATTTACATGAGAGGCAAAATGACTGAAGATATTAAGTGTTGTTTACTTAAAAACAAGAATCTGTTATGGGTATTTTAGTCTTTACTAGATTATTTCAAGACATAGCCTACTTCATTAAGCTTCGAAACCTTTGCGAATCATTTGTTTCCGAAACCAGTGTGATTAGGCTGGTGAAAACGCTCGCGGGTGAAAACGTAAAAATATTTGATAAGATGTGCCTTTAGTTTACAAGGCGACGCCGTTTTTGGGGGCTTAAAAACACAAAAAAGTGAAACCACCCTCCAGAGTGGAAATCTTAAAAACGCTCCACCGTCGGGTTCCCGTCTAAAAGGGTAAAAACGAGTATTGCGTGCATGCTACATCGAATTTCACACACTTTTGCGTCACCATCAAGCGTGCCGCACAAGCCCTGAAAAGTGAAGCCAAAGAGTCTCGATCGCCTCCCGGTGGCCGGTCCCAGTATAGCTCATAAACCCAGAGTCTCGATCGCCTCCCGGTGGCCGGTCCCAGTATAGCACATAAACCCAGAGTCTCGATCACCCCCCGGTGGCTGGTCCCAGTATAGCTCATAAACCCAGAGTCTCGATCACCCCCCGGTGGCCGGTCCCAGTATAGCTCATAAACCCAGAGTCTCGATCGCCCCCCGGTGGCCGGTCCTAGTATAGCTCATAAACCCAGAGTCTCGATAGCCCCCCGGTGGCTGGTCCCAGTATAGCTCATAAACCCAGAGTCTCGATCGCCCCCCGGTGGCTGGTCCCAGTATAGCTCATAAACCCAGAGTCTCGATCGCCCCCCGGTGGCCGGTCCCAGTATAGCTCATAAACCCAGAGTCTCGATCGCCCCCCGGTGGCTGGTCCCAGTATAGCTCATAAACCCAGAGTCTCGATCACCCCCCGGTGGCTGGTCCCAGTATAGCTCATAAACCCAGACTCTCGATCGCCCCCCGGTGGCCGGTCCCAGTATAGCTCATAAACCCAGAGTCTCGATCGCCCCCCGGTGGCCGGTCCTAGTATAGCTTATAAACCCAGAGTCTCGATCGCCCCCCGGTGGCTGGTCCCAGTATAGCTCATAAACCCAGAGTCTCGATCACCCCCCGGTGGCTGGTCCCAGTATAGCTCATAAACCCAGAGTCTCGATCGCCTCCCGGTGGCTGGTCCCAGTATAGCTCATAAACCCAGAGTCTCGATCGCCCCCCCGGTGGCCGGTCCCAGTATAGCTCATAAACCCAGAGTCTCGATCGCCCCCCGGTGGCCGGTCCCAGTATAGCTCATAAACCCAGAGTCTCGATCGCCCCCCCGGTGGCCGGTCCCAGTATAGCTCATAAACCCAGAGTCTCGATCGCCCCCCGGTGGCCGGTCCCAGTATAACTCATAAACCCAGATTCTCGATCGCCCCCCGGTGGCCGGTCCCAGTATAGCTCATAAACCCAGAGTCTCGATCGCCCCCCGGTGGCCGGTCCCAGTATAGCTCATAAACCCAGAGTCTCGATCGCCCCCCGGTGGCCGGTCCCAGTATAGCTCATAAACCCAGAGTCTCGATCGCCCCCCCGGTGGCCGGTCCCAGTATAGCTCATAAACCCAGAGTCTCGATCGCCCCCTCGGTGGCCGATCCCAGTATAACTCATAAACCCAGAGTGTCGATCGCCCCCCCGGTGGCCGGTCCCAGTATAGCTCATAAACCCAGAGTCTCGATCGCCCCCCGATGGCCGGTCCCAGTATAGCTCATAAACCCAGAGTCTCGATCGCCCCCCCGGTGGCTGGTCCCAGTATAGCTCATAAACCCAGAGTCTCGATCGCCCCCCGGTGGCCGGTCCCAGTATAGCTCATAAACCCAGAGTCTCGATCGCCCCCCGGTGGCCGGTCCCAGTATAGCTCATAAACCCAGAGTCTCGATCGCCCCCCCGGTGGCCGGTCCCAGTATAGCTCATAAACCCAGAGTCTCGATCGCCCCCCCGGTGGCCGGTCCCAGTATAACTCATAAACCCAGATTCTCGATCGCCCCCCGGTGGCCGGTCCCAGTATAGCTCATAAACCCAGAGTCTCGATCGCCCCCCGGTGGCCGGTCTCAGTATAGCTCATAAACCCAGAGTCTCGATCGCCCCCTGGTGGCCGGTCCCAGTATAGCTCATAAACCCAGAGTCTCGATCGCCCCCCCGGTGGCCGGTCCTAGTATAGCTCATAAACCCAGAGTCTCGATCGCCCCCCGGTGGCCGGTCCCAGTATAGCTCATAAACCCAGAGTCTCGATCGCCCCCCGGTGGCCGGTCCCAGTATAGCTCATAAACCCCGCCTCCTCAACAGCACGTGTGACCAACTAAACAATTAAATTACACTTCAAATATCGTTTTTTCAAATATGGTTTCTGTCATTTACTGTAGTTTTTATCACGCTCATGTAATTTCAAGTGTTTGTTTTTAAAATAAGTTCGTTTTTAGTTAGTTATTTGATGCGGTGGTGATGACGTCATGATTGACAGCTGTGATTGACAGGTTCTCTGAGCGAAGTAGTCACTGAAGCACCAACAGACTTTTTTTCGGGATCTTCGGAGGACTGAGGAGATTGGAGCTTTAAATTTAATATCTAAATTTCTATAATTAATAAAAAAAAGGTGCAGGAGCGTGTGCTTGGGATTGATTCTGCGAGAGTGAGGGCGTGGCCTTGATTTCACAGCTTTACTTCCGGCTCGCGACTGCGCAGGTCTGGTCCCGAAATCGCTACTGTGCAGACTCAAGTACAAGATGTATCGGGACACTGGCGGCTTCACTTCTGAGTCTGACCAATGGAAGAGAGCGAAGAGACGTCGTCCATCTTTTTACAGTCTATGGTCACCATATGCACGCCCATTTCCCACCCATAACGCTCGTCTAAACGCAGAATAAAAAGTGATAACGCAACGCCACTTTTGCATTTTCTCTTCAGATCGTTTCCATTCAAACATAGCCTCAGTAAACGAGGCTTCGTAAAGTCACAACTGTTTCGAAATGTCATTGCTGTGCCTGTATGATCTCTGTGAACCAGTGTCAGTGTCGGCTATATGATTTTTACCTGATCTCAGATACATTTTTAAACATTTGTAGACATTTAATTACAATAGTAAAATATCACATATTATTAAACGATCTTTTTGGCCTAGCAAACTTTGTCGTTTTTTTCACATGCTTTTGCAACAGGACGCGGCGCGGCGCTATGAAACCCATTCATTTCAATGGCTTGCGCCGCGCGAGGACGTTTTGAAAGCGCAAGCGGATCTAGCTAGACCGGAAACAAGACAACAGGCACGCCGCACACACTCGTTTGGGTCTGCGAGCCGGACAAATAGTTGGTTAACATTACGTTTTGAGTGGATGACGAGCGCGAGACGCCGAAACGGATGCCAATAAGATTCTGAATGGAAAGTTTACTTTTCAAAAGTTGCCAAATGGTTCCATTGACGAGACCAAAGTGATCTGTGTGTTTTGTCGTTGTGAACTGAGCTATCATCATCGCAGCACGTCCAGTCTGAAACACCACTTGATGGCCAAGCACACACACACACACACACACACACACACACACACACACACACACACAGCTGATGCGAAGCTCCGCCCCCTCGTCAATATCAGGACCTCGTCAGTATTTCTTTCACCCTTTTATTGATGGACAGTGTTACATTGTGTGAGAGATTATTTGCTCCAAGTGAGAATGTTAGTGTGAAATTGGACACTGTATATGCCAACGTTGTTTTCAATAAAAAACATTTGCACAAAGCAAGCCGATCCACTTTTCCATGTTGATAAGAGCATTAAAATGAGAAAAAAATCATGGGACAAAAAGAAATCAAGAGACATTTAGAATAGATAAAAAGTGTGATTAATCGCGAGTTAACAATGAGATTAATGCGATTAATCGTGATTAAATATTTTAATCGTTTGACAGCACTAATATATATATATATATATTTCTTCTTCTCCATGTTTTAAGTATAAACTCACTTAACTTTGATGGATTTTTCAGTAAACAAGAGTCGTTTTGCTTCTCCTGTATCTTGATTTAAGAATGTTTAGATATTTGTGCTGGAAAACCAGACAGAAATACTGAGGAAGAGCATGATTTATTGAAGTGTTTATGCCACAATGCTGGACAGAACTCGGACTCGACGTGTCTGGAAAGTAGAAGTCGGCCTGGGAATCCACCGGGTCGTCTCTGAGAGATCCTCCAGAACAGCGAGATGGAAACAGAAGTGCTGGAGCCGGCGCGAATAGAAACAACAGTAGATTTATCACAAAAAAAACTCAGTTTATATTTGAACATATTTACATTAGTGAAGAAGATTGATTTCTTTTCTTTTTTTTCTTCTCTTTTCTTTTCTCTTTTGTGGTCTCAGTTCGCATTACGCTTTGCTGTCGTCCTGTTTCGTGTGCAGGCTGTTGTCCGAGTGGACCTTGATCTCGATCAGATCCGGCTTCAGAACCTCTTTACCGTTCTCCTCCTTCAGCGGGAGCTTTCTGAGGACAGAAGAGCCGCACACACACACCTGATGATGTCACGCATCTCATTAGCATGCCACGACAGAAGTCACATGACACAAAAAAACACTGCTAACTTCAGATATTCTACTGACTATATATATCATCAACTACATGTAAACTTATTCTAATAACCCGAACCCAACAGTCTACTAATACTCTAATGACTGTTAATTCACATGTAGCTGCAATGTCTAAAGTCAAACCAAAACACTATCTGAGAAATTAATTATAAAAACGACCCAAACCATAGAGTTATTTCTGATTCTGTTAAATATTAGATTACTATAATGATTTGAGAACTATAACTATTCACTACCTCACAGATTAATTGCTAAGGCCCGTTCACAGCAAATATGATAACTATAACAATATATATATATAAGATAAAATATATAAGAATAGGGAAGTGGCAGAGGAACAATAAATAAAAATAAATGAAAACTAATTTAAATATTAAAAGATCAAAGCAAAAGCAGATCAAAAAATCTTTGTTAATTCATTTTAAATTTACATTTTAAATTGAATTAAAATATTAATATTACATTTCTTTTTAAAAACTTAAAACAAAAAACTAGCAACGTTGCCTTAGCAACTAAAGTGAAATGAAATAAGTTTAAGCTGAAGTACTAAAATCACAAAAAAATGTAAATGAAGACAAAAGCAAAATTAAAATAAAAAACTATGAAAAATGACAAAAGCGCAAAAAAATTACAAAAAAACACTACAATTAAAATGAAAACTGAAAATATAACATTTCCTTAGTTCAAAATATTATTAAATTGCATTAAATTGAAATGAACCTATCAGATGAAAAAAAAAAAATTAAACTTGAAATTAGCAATGTTGCCTTAGCAACTAAGTGAAGTTTAAGCTGAAGTACTAAAATAAAAAAATAAAACTGAAATAAAAATAAATAAAAGCAAAATAGAAAAAAATTAAAAAGACTTGATAAATGATACAAATTTTAAAAATAGAAAAATTAGCAATGCTGCCTTATGAAATAAGTCTACATATATATACATGTCTATTAAAAGCTGTTTCAACACGTTTTAATATAATTTATTCTTCATGGAATGAAAATTGAATCTAAATCTTTAGATTTAGGTTTTATTCTGACTTCTGTCTCAATGCTCATCACACAACAAGGACTAGCTGTGTGTGTGTGTGTGGAATAATACAGCTGAACAAATGTGCCATAAGAAACTTGAGATGATGGTGAATCCACTGACGCTGGACTTTATGCTCGTCGAATGCAGACAGAGGAATCTCATGAGGTCTGACTAATGCTCAACCCTCGGTCTGATCCTTTACTGAACTCACACAGCAGAACCGCATTAAACCAGCAGATTACTGCATGTCTATATGTGCAGATTATCAACAGCGCTTATAATGGGAAAATATGAAATAATTGAAATTCAACCCTCATCATTAGATAATTACTGTCCGTTTCATCAGATTCTGAGAATGATATTCACATATGAACGTTAAAATGATTATAAAATAATTGAAATGAAACACTTTAGTCTTACAAAGGCAACGTCGTTCAAACGTTTTCACAACCAAACAACTCTTACATTTTAACCTCGATCAGTGGATTCTGTACAGTTTCAATGATATTTTGGCCTCATAGCTTGAGTTTTAGTTTGATTAAGAGTATTAAACTTGCAGATCTCAGTTAATCTGCATGTTCAGTGCATTGCAAAGAAAGCATTTGTTGGCTTGCTCTCTCAAAAAGTCTCTTAAGGCTGCATTTATTTGATCAAAAACACCGTATAAACAGTGAAGAAAAATGATTACAATTCAAATGAACAGTTTTCTATGTGAATACATTATAACATTGTGATCAAAGCTGAATTTCCAGCATCATTACTCCAGTCTTCAGTGTCACATGATCCTTCAGAAATCACTCTAATATGATGATCTGATGCTCAAGAAACATTTATGATTATTATCAGTGTTGAAAACAGCTGTTAAACTGATAAATGTAATTTTACGAGATTCTTTGATGGACAGAAAGTTAAAAAGAACAGCATTTATTTGAAATAGAATCCTTTGTAACATTATAAAAAGTCACTTTTGATCAATTTAATGCATTCTTGCTGAATAAAAGTAGTTATTTCCCTCAAGCTACTTTAAACGGCAGTGATGTTTTCATTGTGAGACTGAAAAAACAGCTGATTTAAGCTGGTTTTTCAGTCTGAGCAGCCAGAATACAGTCAAACCAAAAATGATTCAGACACTATAGTTCATTTCTGTAAGTGAGGAGAGCAAAATAAAGTAAACTGAGACATATTACACCCATAGGTTAAATTGGGGCGGAGCGCACCGGAGCGCAGCTCCGCCTCCTCGGGTCCACAACACACCCTGCCGGAGCTCAGCTCCGTCTCCTTCAGCACCAAAAATATAAAATTTGTTGAGTGAATATAATCAAAGTTATGAAATAATTGGCTAATATTAACTCGAATTTGGTGCTGCAATGATTCGCCCATCGCAACGATAACTGACCTTCTCGTCTGAGCTGAGCACCCGCACGTCAATGTCAAAATGTTTGAGTCCAATCAAAGCAAGTGGGATTTATGCTCACAGAAGCGCAAACGCGACGCTTCACGCTTCACAAAGGGCATACCGTGCGAGATAAGATGCAAGTAGCTAATCTAAACAGCTGTTTGTCGATAGAACTTTTAAATGATCGACAGAAATACTCAGTTTGATCAAAGACAGTGGATACTATAAGCTCAATTTAACAACACAAGCACCCTATTAAATATATTGCCATTATTATTGTATAAATATATTTGTATAAAGTTACCTCGAATGTGTTCGACTTTTCACTGTTTGTATCACTCAAAACTTTTGTTTGTGTTTGCGCAACTTGCATCATTAAGCCAGAAGGCGGCGACAAGTGACTGTCTTTATGACTGAACAATTGAACCATTGATTAAATGAACAGATTGGCTAGTCCAAAAATATTGATTAACTTAGGAAAGAAAAGTAGCTGAAACTGATCTTTGATGCTCATACTAATTGCCCATATGCCTCTGGGCACAGAATGATTGCATTGGGGTTTGTTTGAAATGTAACATCTACAAAAGAATCCTTGAATCATTTCTTATTTAAGGACATTCCCGTTTCGAATATGTGATTGTGTATTGTCAACAATATGCATAAACATTCTGCATTTCCATTTTATAGTGTGGATCACTCATTGCGACATTTAAACTGATTCTCATGTTAAAGAATCTGTTATCTGATAAAATAGGCCTACTTCATGTTGACCACTGACATGCTTTTAAAGCTACTGTTGTCTTTTTTTTTTTGGCCTTCCAAACACCTTAAAATGGACATGTTGAGATCAGGAAAACCAAAATTTTCTTGGTGGGCCATGCCCCCAAACCCGACTAGCAACATAATTTTTGGGAACTTTTATTTATAAAAAACCCCGTACGGCCCTGCGTGTCGGTGTGATTAAATCAAACAACTAATTGCCAAAGAAATTGGCCCTGATTCTTTTAAATCAACATTTTTTCTTGTTTTAAAAAGATATTTGCCAAACAATATTTTCAAACATGTTCAATTTCATACATTTCCCGAGGGTGGAATCCGTTGCTGTCTGTTAACATTAAAGGTAAAAAAATAATTAAAAAAAGTGAATTGTAAAGTATTTCTCTTTGTTTAAATACGTACTCAGCCCTACTTTACACATTAATACTGGAAAAAGAGCCTTTTTGGTGTAAAAACACATTAAATCATTTTACAGCATGATTTTGAATGATGACCATTCACCGTAAATGCGGGCTCCCCCTCCCTATAAAAGCCAATTTAACCACTGATTACACCCAATAATTCTTCATACAGTGACTACCAGTAAAGATTGGGAGCAGAAATGATTCGGACACTTTGAGCTGATCATGTTTTGCTGAAGTGTGTTTTCTGTAATTGCTAATGCTCTTTTTACACACACACTGAACAACATGAAGCATTGCTTGGTCACTGGTTGAGCTAAACTGGTATTATCTAATTGTGTAGTTCAATTTAACAGCTGACAGATATTCAACATAATTCATGTGTGAGAGTCGAACAGAAGGACGGACAAAACCAGTCAAATATCCACTGATCTGAGAACTCTGAGTTCTGCTCATGTTTATCACCATTATAGCGAATAAACTGTGATAATGTGAGAAATGTTGAAGGAGTCTGAATACATTTTGGTTTGACTGTATCTCTGAAATCCTCACACACACACACACACACAGGCCCGTCGCCAAGGGGGGGCGTTAGGGGGCCGTGCCCCCCCAGATGACACAACGTGCCCCCCTAATCATATGGTCATTGAGCAAACTTACTATTGAGAGCAAAAAAACGTATCCACGTATTCCATAACGAAATGTCGTCAGCAGCATTTAGCACACAGGTGCACTAATCTCTGTAATTTTAAATAACACATTAGTCTTCAGAAATATGAAAATTAGTCGGAGCGTGTAAGGCTCTGCGCAAGGCCTACCTTCCCCTGGCCGAGCGGGCTTGTCGAATTTTCTGATTCATTTGCCTGCTAAAAACAGCCTACTGTTTCCACGTAAAAAAAGGTAATTCTTCTCAGAATTGCGTGATATAAAATCAAAATGGCAAGTTATAAAGTCAGAGTTGAGTGATATACAGTCACATTTGCGTGTTATAAAGTCATAATTGTGAGGAAAAACTCTGAATTGAGAGAAATCCATGTGAGAATTGTGAGATAAAAAGTCGCAATTATCTTTTAATTTTTTTAATTCCGTGGCGAAAACAAGCTTCCATATTAGCTACTTACTTCTGATTGCTTTTAGAGGGAAAAGCTGTCCATAAATGCTGGTCTAGGATCAGTTTTCTCCGTAATAAAAGAATATTGGCTAAACTCCGGTGTTTTGAGCGGTGAGTGGATTAGTTCTATGCGCGTGGAAATCCTCTCGTTATAATAAGCAGTTAGGCTATGCTAATAAGGCATTATTGTGTATCAGCTTTACTGATAGCCTAGGAACTTTGTGAGATCGCGATGAAGTTGTATAACCGCTTTTTAAAGATAATAAAATAGGCGCTCTTTGCGAGCTTTCTGCCATGTCAAATCCTGCATATAGCCTAGTAAATGTTTTTAAAGGGGAAGCGCATATCCTCATGGTGTTGGTTCACCCTCCGCCTATGATCAGATTCAGAAACTTAATATTTTGTGTTTTGGTGTTGTTTAAATATAGAATTTGGTCTATTTCAGTTATATTAGACTAAATAGAGGATGTTATTGTTTTTGTGACTGTCTGTTTTGTAGATCTCATCATAAAAAGGGTGCCCCCCCATGAAAATGAAATGCCCCCCCATTCTATATGTCCTGGCGACGGCTCTGCACACACATACACTCTTTCAAACGCAGAGCATCACAGAAGGTGCGAGAGAGAGAGAGAGGATGGAGCGAGTCACTCACAGGTACGCGGCTTTGCCCTCCTCCAGCTCTTTGCTCTTGCCGCTGGTCGTGGTCTTCTTGCTGCAGAGTTTGCGGCTGATGAACATGAGGAGACCGCAGTGTCTGAAGAAGAAGCAGCCGACGTCCACCAGAGCCAGCAGGAGAAGAAGAGCCGCCAGTCCGAGACCCACCACAGCGCCGAGACCCAGACCACTGAACAGCGAATCTGCTGAGACCAGAGAACACACACACACTCAACAACTATCTTGAATGTAACTCGACACCCTTGCCTCATTTAGTATGCACGGTTCTATGAATATGCAAATGAGCCCCGCCTCCACTCACTCACTCAGCTCAGAGATCCACTGGTTGATGATCACACATTGATCTGATTGGTTACAAGGTCGTTTGTGACGTCAGAAACACCAGCGATTTCAAACCGTGTTTTTGAGACTGTCTTTGGTTCACTGCAGTTTTAAGGAGGAAATACTCAGCAATGCTGTCGACTTATGAACTTACACAGTTAAAGCGTATTAAAAACACCACATAGACACATAAATAACATTAAAAGCTGGATTTTCACCACAGGGGGACTTTAATAAAGAAGTTTAACCCTCATGTTGAGTTCTGGTGATTTTCTTTTTCCCCAAAAATGCTGAGAAATTTGATAATATTTTCATTTCCACATTGTTACACTTGTGGTGTTTCGAGATCAAAACTGACCGGCCTACACAAACATGCTGTGTTGTTATGCTGTGTTCAATCTTTTTATCAACTTGTTTTGGTTCAATCAGCACATGTTTCATGTTTATTTGTGTAGGTGTCATTGATCTGAACTCGTGCGCCTCAGTTTTATTCTCCTCAAAAATAAAAAAAACACGAGTTCAGATCAATGAGACCTACGATCAATCAGATACAAAAATAAACATAAAACATGTGCTGATTCAACCAAAACAAGTTGAAGAAAAGATTGAATCAAATATATCATGACAATATAGTATAACTAGAGATTTATAAGGCCCACTGAAGTGCGTTGAAACGCGCAGCATTATTCAGTGTGTTGACGTAATTTCCACTGTAACAGGAAGAGGGGCGGGGCATATCGATCAGCTCCGCCCCTTTTTAAAAATAGCCAATAGCGTTTGGTTTATATCACAGCTCAGAGCCGTTGAGGTCAGTAAAGCTGCAGTTTCCTCCTAATCTCCTCAATATCGCTTTAAAATACAGCATTCTGCAGAACTCAAATGTGTCCGATGTGTTTTCTGGGTCACATGATCCGCTCTGTGTGTCGTGTCTCTGGACCGGAGCTGAACCCAGACTTCATTCGCCCCGATGGAAAGCATATTTACACTGTCTGAACCGTTCCCTGTCCCCTATATAGTGCACTATGTGCTGTTCACCATGTAGGAAACAAGTGACCGACTTCAGCCGCAGCTTCAGCGTCTGTTTATAATGCAGGGGGCGGAGCTTCGGATTCTAGAGAGCATTTGATTGGACAGAAAATCGGATGAGAAGCTGAAGTGCAGAGTGATGTCATCATCAGAATCATTGATCCATATTGGCGGAAGTGAGAGACTGTAAGTTTTGAATGCTTGTATCTTCTAAATGTGAATTTTGTCATTGTTTTGGCACGTTATTTCTATTTTTCTATCTATAAAAAACAAGAATAAATGCACAAAAACACACTAACAGTCTCAGATTAGTTACTTTTAGGTTACTTTTGAAGTAAATAAAACAAAAATTGATGGCATACATGGTTAACAAGAACATTTTGTTTAATTGAATGTCCTTTCTTTGTAATTATTTCTGAAATTTACTAGCAATTTATGAGGGAAAATAGTTTCAAAGTAAATCCAATTTTGTCAGCGTATTTTGGCAACATTTATGTTATTCTATATTTAATCAGATTTCTGAAAAATCACACAAATGAAAGCTAGAAGTTCACAGATTAACAGTGTTTTAAGTATTATTTTTATAATAATTATTAATATTTTAAATTAGATTTTATTTTTATGTATTCAATTTTCATTTCAATTTTTGTAATTTTGTTATGTGCTTTTGTCATTTTATTAGTTTTAGTTTTTTTATTTATATTTAGCTTATGGTTTTTATTTTAGTTCAAGTAATTTTAGTACTTGAAATTAAATATATTTTTTTTCAGTAAATTTTAATTAAGTTTAAGTTTCATGCAATATTTCTATTTTATTTGAGTTCAGCTTTATTTCAATAAATGGATTTTTTAAAATAGTTTTCTATTTATAGTTTCTATAGGTGTCTCGTATTTTTGCAAGCCATCAAATGTTGCTTTTTTGGCAAACAGTCGCATTTCTGAAAAGTGCATCATTAAATATAAATATATATTATAATGACAATAAAGTCAATCTAAACGAGTCAAGACAGTTAAAAGATACAATGCAATAGTTGAAGAGAAAGTAGAGGCCCTGACAGGATAATTAACCCAACCGAACGCTATCATTAGTGCGGTTCTTCATTCTTCTCGTGCACTTACTGTATCTGAACAGAAAACAAACCTTTGCAAAGATTTCTCCATAATCACAGGTTCAGAAAGCGCGGTGTTTGTGTATCGATCTGAAGCTTTGAGGACATGATTCTGCAGTCCATCTTCAAGATGTTTTGATGTGTTATGGATGAAAGCATCAAAGATCCACACAAAACATGTTAGAAATATAAAGTCTGACGGATCCTGACATTGAGTTTCACATTACGGCTTATCGAGTGATCCGTGGACGGACCGGCGGCGTAAACACACCTGACTGAACTTCTGAACGTCTGTTAGTGTCCACGACACCTAAAGCACCGACTGATTAAGAAAACGGTTAAATACGGGAAGCCTTGAGTCAAGCGGACGTCTTCACAGGGTTTCATCGATTCTTATCAGAGAGAGAAACGCCACAGAGCATCAAACACACAACTTCAAAACCTTCAGCACAAATATTAAAGTTATCTTCACGTCATAATAACTTTAAACAGAATGAATACGTTTTCATTTAGTTGGTATTTAAAGAAATCTGAGTATGTTGCACGTCTCTGTACCTTCATTTTAATCAATAGCTGAATTACAGGTTTAATTATGCTTGATATTTATGTGTATTATGTGTAATCTGAAGTAATATGATTCGATTGACAACCTGTTGATGTTGAAGTGTAAAACCAATTAAAACTATAACCAACATGCCATATTGTTGCAATAACATGCACAAGACACTTTACAGTATTTTTATTGTTTAACTTATTGTTTTTATGTGTGTTGTGGGTAATATGGATGAATACAGTTTGTTTTCTATGAGAGATGTCAATTGCGTTGTATACCATGCTATAACAATAAAGGTAAAACTAACTAAAAACTAAACTATGAGAAATAACAACAGACACAAACGAGTCTAGAGCTACAATTAATGTGAAAAGCGGCTCAAACACGGACAACAAAAGATCGTATTTGTGTCTTATTTATCTAAACAAGAAAGATGACATCAGATATTTAGTCTTGTTTTCTAAAAAAAGTTATCAAAATTAAGTGAGTTTATGCTTAAAATAAGAAAAAAAACTGGCAATGGGGTCAGAAAAATAACAATATAATATAATAATATAATATAATGAAAAAATGATTTGTTATTTTATGCTTAAAACAAGAAAAAAATTGCCGATGGGGTCAGAAAAATTACAATATAATATATAAAATACTAATATAATATAATTTATAATGCATGCTAACTTAAATTATACAAGTTTAATTTTTTTTAATTTTTTTTTATATAATCATATTGTTGTATTATATTCTAGTGTATTATATATTATAGTACACTACATTATATTTTATTATATATTAAACCATTAAAACATTTATATTTGTATCGGTATGCACATAATTGTAGGTGTTCAGTACGTAGAGAAACACACTCCCTTTGACTGGCGTTGAGCTTCACTAACATGATCTGCCAACTGAGCGCTAAATGACTCACAGAAACGTCCCCGAGGGCCACTGAACTGACTGTCCCGAATGAAGCATCACTATGATACAATATTATATGGAGCCAAATGTCCATATCATCATATTCATGCCCACGCAGCGTTTTACAGTCGCCATCAGGACCTTCAGAGCGTCTGATGACCTGAAACCAGCCATTCGTTCCAGGAGCGCCTGCTGTCGGCACAGACTGATGACTACTTCACCAGGAATACACACTTTTATGCAATGAAAAAAGAGTGTTTGAACACTTTTTGGACAAAAAGACAAAGGTATAAGACTGTGAACTTAACGTCTTTTAGTGAGGGAAAGAAATACAATGCCTTACTCTATTGGGGAAAATTACAATAATAATTAAATGAAATATCAATACAGTATGTACTTATACATAGAAGTATTTATTGTACTGTTTTAATTTACAAAACAATAATTTTAGTAAAAAAACAAACTGTAATACGATAAAGAAAATCACCATTGATGATAATAAGAATTACAAATATACACGGAACAAAATTATAAACGCAACACTTTTGTTTTTGCCCCCATTCTTCATGAGCCGAACTCAAAGATCAAAGACTTTTTCTATGTACACAAAAGGCCTATTTCTCTCAAATATTGTTCACAAATCTGTCTAAATCTGTGTTAGTGAGCACTTCTCCTTTGGTGGCTGGCCGAGATAATCCATCCACCTCACAGGTGTGGCATATCAAGATGCAGATTAGACAGCATGATTATTGCACAGGTGTGCCTTAGGCTGTCCACAATAAAAGGACACTCTAAAATGTGCAGTTTTATCACACAGCACAATGCCACAGATGTTGCAAGTTTTGAGGGAGCGTGCGATTGGCATGCTGTCTGCAGGCATGTCCACCAGAGCTGTTGCCCGTGAATTGAATGTTCATTTCTCTACCATAAGCCGTCTCCAAAGGCGTTTCAGGGATTTTGGCAGTACATCCAACCGGCCTCACAACCGCAGACCACGTGTAAGGACCTCCACATCCAGCATCTTCACCTCCAAGATCGTCTGAGGCAGTCACCGGACACAAGATCGTCTGAGACCAGCCACTCGGACACAAGATCGTCTGAGACCAGCCGCCCGGACACAAGATCGTCTGAGACCAGCCACCCGGACACAAGATCGTCTGAGACCAGCCACTCGGACACAAGATCGTCTGAGACCAGCCGCCCGGACACAAAATCGTCTGAGACCAGCCACTCGGACACAAGATCGTCTGAGACCAGCCGCCCGGACACAATATCGTCTGAGACCAGCCACTCGGACACAAGATCGTCTGAGACCAGCCGCCCGGACACAAGATCGTCTGAGACCAGCCACTCGGACACAAGATCGTCTGAGACCAGCCGCCCGGACACAAGATCGTCTGAGACCAGCCGCCCGGACACAAGATCGTCTGAGACCAGCCGCCCGGACACAAGATCGTCTGAGACCAGCCGCCCGGACACAAGATCGTCTGAGACCAGCCGCCCGGACACAAGATCGTCTGAGACCAGTCGCCCGGACACAAGATCGTCTGAGACCAGCCGCCCGGACACAAGATCGTCTGAGACCAGCCACCCGGGCACAAGATCGCCTGAGACCAGTCACCCGGACACAAGATCGTCTGAGACCAGCCACCCGGGCACAAGATCGCCTGAGACCAGTCACCCGGACACAAGATCGTCTGAGACCAGCCACTCGGACACAAGATCGTCTGAGACCAGCCGCCCGGACACAAGATCGTCTGAGACCAGCCACTCGGACACAAGATCGTCTGAGACCAGCCGCCCGGACACAAGATCGTCTGAGACCAGCCGCCCGGACACAAGATCGTCTGAGACCAGCCGCCCGGACACAAGATCGTCTGAGACCAGCCGCCCGGACACAAGATCGTCTGAGACCAGCCGCCCGGACACAAGATCGTCTGAGACCAGTCGCCCGGACACAAGATCGTCTGAGACCAGCCGCCCGGACACAAGATCGTCTGAGACCAGCCACCCGGGCACAAGATCGCCTGAGACCAGTCACCCGGACACAAGATCGTCTGAGACCAGCCACCCGGGCACAAGATCGCCTGAGACCAGTCACCCGGACACAAGATCGTCTGAGACCAGCCACCCGGGCACAAGATCGTCTGAGACCAGCCACCCGGACACAAGATCGTCTGAGACCAGCCACCCGGACACAAGATCGTCTGAGACCAGCCACCCGGGCACAAGATCGTCTGAGACCAGCCACCCGGACACAAGATCGTCTGAGACCAGCCACCCGGACACAAGATCGTCTGAGACCAGCCACCCGGACACAAGATCGTCTGAGACCAGCCACCCGGACACAAGATCGTCTGAGACCAGCCACCCGGACACAAGATCGTCTGAGGCAGCCACCCGGATACAAGATCGTCTGAGACCAGCCGCCCGGACACAAGATCGCCTGAGACCAGCCACCCGGACACAAGATCGTCTGAGGCAGCCACCCGGGCACAAGATCGCCTGAGACCAGTCACCCGGACACAAGATCGTCTGAGACCAGCCACCCGGGCACAAGATCGTCTGAGACCAGCCACCCGGACACAAGATCGTCTGAGACCAGCCACCCGGACACAAGATCGTCTGAGACCAGCCACCCGGGCACAAGATCGTCTGAGACCAGCCACCCGGACACAAGATCGTCTGAGACCAGCCACCCGGACACAAGATCGTCTGAGACCAGCCACCCGGACACAAGATCGTCTGAGACCAGCCACCCGGGCACAAGATCGTCTGAGACCAGCCACCCGGACACAAGATCGTCTGAGACCAGCCACCCGGACACAAGATCGTCTGAGACCAGCCACCCGGACACAAGATCGTCTGAGACCAGCCACCCGGACACAAGATCGTCTGAGACCAGCCACCCGGACACAAGATCGTCTGAGACCAGCCACCCGGACACAAGATCATCTGAGACCGGTCACCCGGACACAAGATCGTCTGAGACTAGCCGCCCGGACACAAGATCGCCTGAGACCAGCCACCCAGACACAAGATCGTCTGAGACCAGCCACCCGGACCGCTGATGCAACATAGCCAAAGAGTTTCTGCACAAACTGTCAGAAAGCGTCTCAGGGAAGCTCATCTGCATGCTCGTCGTCCTCACAGGGTCTCGACCTGACTGCAGTTCGTCGCCGTAACCGACTTGAGTGGGCAAATGCTCACATTCGATGGCGTCTGGCACTTTGGAGAGGTGTTCTCTTCACGGATGAATCCTGGTTTTCCCTGTACAGGGCAGATGGCAGAAAGCGTGTATGGCGTCGTGTGGGTGAGCGGTTGTGGATCGAGTGGCCCATGGTGGCGGGGGGGTCATGGTATGACCAGGCATATGTTATGGACAACGAACACAGGTGCATTTTATTGATGGCATTTTGAATGCACAGAGATACCGTGACGAGATCCTGAGGCCCATTGCTGTGCCATTCATCCACGACCATCGCCTCATGTTGCAGCATGATAATGCACAGCCCATGTTGGAGGATCTCTACACGATTCCTGGAAGCTGAAAACATCCCAGTTCTTGCACGGCCAGCACACTCACCGGACATGTCCCCCATTCAGTATGTTTGGGATGCTCTGGATCGGCGTATACGACAGCGTGTTCCAGGTCCTGCCAATATCCAGCAGCTTCGCACAGCCATTGAAGAGGAGCGGACCGACATCCCACAGGCTACAATCAACAACCTGATCAACTCTATGCAGAGGAGATGTGTTGCACTGTGTGAGGCAAATGGTGTCACACTAGATACTGACAGCCCCCCCCCCCCCCAATACAGTAAAATTGCAAATTTTAGAGTGTGTGTATACCTGTGATGTGGTTTATCAGCGAGGGTGTGTGTGGTTTATCAGCGAGGGTGTGTGTGTACCTGTGATGTGGTTTATCAGCGAGGGTGTGTGTGGTTTATCAGCGAGGGTGTGTGTGTACCTGTGATGTGGTTTATCAGCGAGGGTGTGTGTGGTTCATCAGCGAGGGTGTGTGTGTATACCTGTGATGTCGGGCTTCTGTGGCATGAGGAACTGGAAGAAGGTGGGCTCCGACAGGCCCTTGACGTTGCGCGCCGTGATCTCCACGTTGTAGCGCGTGTTCCACTGAAGCGGCTGAAGAAGAGCGAAGTCATTCATCCCGGGAACCAGCTTCGTCATCCACTGCTCCTCTTTATCCTGCACACACACACCACACACACACACACACACATCACCGATCTGTTACTCATACATACTGTATTACTCGTCATCAATATGTATTATTATCATACTGTTACTCATCATTACTGTACTGGGGGAAATGATATATTAATTAATTACATTAAAAGTATTTATCCATAGGATTATTTATAATAATTGAATTATATATTAAATATATTTAATATCTGTTCACACTTTAATTTTAGTTAAAATTTTAGTGATTTTGTTGTGTTTTTGTAGTTTTTAAGTACATCTATATAGTATTTATTGTACTTTTTGTTTAATTAGTTTTAGTTATTTTAGTATTGTATTAAAAATAAACATAAATGAGAAATGCTGAAATGCTGAAATAAAATAAGTAAAAAAATGTTGATACTTTAATTTATTTCAGGTTTATTTTATTTCAAGTAACAATTTATTTTTATTTTAATGATTTTATGATTTATAATAACGCTGCTTCAGAAGACTTGTAGATGTGGAACTTTATTATGGTGCTTTAATCGTGTTTTAGGTCATTTTTGGATCTTCAGTCTTCAAGTGTTTCCCACAGAACACAGAAATAAATAAGGACAGGCTGAACCTTTTTCATGCTAGTCTGATGGACCGCATCAAAAACACAATATGAAATAGGGCAAAAGAAATGCATAATGACTAAAAAAAAGAACAAAGATTTAAATAAGCAATAAGTTTGGATGGCGTTTCCAATCATCTCCATCCCGTTTCATCCTGACACTTCCTGAAAACCCGTCCTCACTGTCTCTGTGATCTAATACGTTTATTGTCTGGAAATATTTGATCTTCTTCAGTTCATTTTTTATTTTTTTTCACCGTCTGTCTGCGGGAATCCACAATCAGACACTCCAATCTACTTTTCCATCGCAGTACTTTAGTAAAGCACTTTAAAGAGATTTCACTTCCCATAAAGCTTTGGAGATCTTCAATCTCATACAAACACCGGCAACTTCAACGGCAGTTTCTCAAGTGATTGATGGAAACACATTTTCATTGGCTGAGGGAGATAATAGCGTCCTTTAGTTTCTCTTTTGTGTGTTTTAGTCAACCTGAAATTAAACTTTCATAATGTGGCACATATGAAGGGCGAGACGTGATATTATTAATCAGGAATTGACTGGATCATGAAAAGAGGACTTTCCAAAAGAAAAAAAGAAGGGGTTAAGCTAGTTTACACAAACCAGCTGTATCTTAGTTAAGAATAACGTGCACTGATGAGTCTTTCACAATAAGAACATGAAGATGCCATATTATACCCTTTTACAAAGTCTTGATGTAGTTTCAGGCTCTACTAGAACAGGTTTTCCTGCTTGAATGTTGATTATTCTCCTCATATTCTCCATTGTTGCGGCTCCTCTCTTCCCAGTCTGTCAGTAACGCTCTGTTTACTTCCTGTCTCTATGAAGCCCCTCCTTCTGAAAAGCACACTGTGCTCTGATTGGTCGGCTGGAGCAGTGTGTTGTGATTGGTCGAGCGCTTCGAGTGTGTTTGGGAAATGCCCCGCCCCTTTCCATAACCGCCAGTTTAACACACTACTAACTAACTCAACCAGGCCCCGCCCCTTTATCCTGCGTATGGATTATTATAATGAGGATAATAAAGAACTTTGTTCTTTGAGAGTCACTCAAAGCCAGGAGAAAACTGCAGGTTTGTGTAGGTGTAACTGTGAGCATGTGTGCATTGAGCTCAGTTTGGCTCTTTTTGTTCGTTATATCCGTGACGGAGAGGAAAACTCATGGCAAATCCCCCCCCGCAGTTTCTTTATGGGAAAGAGAAGGACTTCAAAGCGTCTCTCACGCATCCGTATTCTTTAAGCAAATGAGGCCACAGCGTGAGCGCGTTCAGACTCACTGTACGCCGGACGGAGGAAAAGCAGGATTTTTCCCCGGGAACATTACAGATTCAGCCACCCACGCGACTCCAGGCGACGGGATTCCTCTAAAATCAGCTCGGATTAACGCACTGTGAATTAGGACAGTGTGCAAATGCAGACTATTCTGTTTCCCATCGTCCAGTACAAACTCAACATGTATTTTTGCAGAAGTAATGAACCTCAAACACGAAGGTTTCCTTCAAACATCTGAGGATTAAATCAGAAGTGTTATTATGCAGGTTGTAAGCATGCTTATGCTTATATAAACTTTAACTAATTAACTGTTGCATGACATAATTTTACCTGAAAAGAAGTCTGATTGAAGAAGACAGAGAACACAACATGTACTTGCATATACAATGATTTTATGCATGCATAAACTGCCTAAAGCGTGAGCTTCCTTTACATTAATTGACTATAAGCGCCATATAATATAGTTATTAATATAACTTCACAGAAACATTCACAAGCATCTATTGTGTTATCCACAAACATCTGTGCATTTTTAAGAGTTTTTGCACTGTGACATTAAGCACATCCATCCCTACCAAAATTTAATTACTGCCGATTTTAGTACAAAAAAGTTATTTTCAGTTCAATATTTTCATGTAATATAAATAAGTTTATATGTAATTTGATATTGAAATTGATTCCACGTCAAAGAAGACGGGGTCTCTACCTATTACATCATCGTAGATTGAAGGTTTTTACCAGCCAGAGCGAACGTTTCCAGAAAGCGGTTTCAAACTCCTGAAACTAACTTCAATTTGGCCAGATTTTGTTTGAAATGACATCACACCAGTTCGTTCTTTGATTTTGCTTTAAAGTCCTCCTTAATCAATACTTGTATCCCTTAAAACTCATCTTTGATCATCAAAATTATATATTTAAACATTTATCCTGTAAAAAAAAAAATCTTCATATCTTAAAATAACTTGTAACTCGACACCCTCGCCTCATTTACTATGCGCGTCTCTATAAATATGCAATGAGCCCCGCCTCCACTCACTCACAGATCCACTGGTTGACGATCACACGTTGATCTGATTGGTTACAAGGTCGTTTGTGACGTCAGAAACACCAGCGATTTCAAACCGTGTTTTTGAGACTGTCTTTGGTTCACTGCAGTTTTAAGGAGGAAATACTCAGCAATGCTGTCGACTTATGAACTTACACATGGTTTGTCTTAAAGCGTATTAAAAACACCATATAGACACATTAACAACATTAAAAACTGGATTTTCACCATAGATTTTCACCTAAGTATATTGCGACATGTAACGTTCGGATAGCCAAGAAAAAAACGTTTAAAAAAACTGAAATTATGAGCGCTCGTGTTGTTGAGCGTACCCACCGTTTTATACTTCAGGATGTACTCGACGATAGGCATCCCACCGTCGTCCTGTTTGATCAGTCCGAGTCTGTAGGCTTTCCCGACTCCTCTCTGTCCGTGAACCGTCGGAGGACTCGGCTCGCCTGCAGGAAAACACACACAAGCAGACCCAAGTGAAGACGTGACAGCTACTTTAAACTATAAGATCCATGCAAACTAGAAGAAACAGCATTATAATGATGAAGGAGCTCAAAAACGTTGAAATCTACAGAGAACGACTGATGCAGTCACACACTGTGCAAGGTCTTATTGTCCTTGTTCTCAAGCGAATAGTGACGGGAGCGACAGCAACTGAGCCAAAGCAGCATGGCAGTCTGAATAAGTGAGGAGGGATGAACAGAAGAGAGACTGATGAGGAAGTACTCACGGATGGCTAACGTCTGGAAGGATTCTGTGTGGCTGAATTCACCCTGACCCTTTCCATTGACCGCCGCCACTCGCACCTCATACGTGGTGTTGGGCTCCAGACTGGCCAGAACTACTGTGGCTGAGAGACGGAGGAAAGGAGGAGAGAAGGAAGGAAGGAAGGAAGGAAGGAAGGAAGGAAGGAAGAAAGGAATAAGGAAGGAAGGAAAGAAGGATAAAAGGAGGAAGAAGGACAGAAAGGAGGAAGGAAGGAAAGGAGGAAGGAAAGAAAGGAAGAAGGAAGGAAAGGAAGAAGGAAAGAAAGGAAGAAGGAAGGAAAGGAGCAAGGAAGGAAAAGAGGAAGGAAAGAAAGGAAGAAGGAAGGAAAGGAGGAAGGAAAGAAAGGAAGAAGGAAGGAAAGGAGGACGGAAAGAAAGGAGGAAGGAAAGAAAGAAAGGAAGAAGGAAGGAAAGGAGGAAGGAAAGAAAGGAAGAAGGAAGGAAAGGAGGAAGGAAAGAAAGGAAGAAGGAAGGAAAGGAGCAAGGAAAGAAAGGAGGAAGGAAGGAAAGGAGCAAGGAAAGAAAGGAGGAAGGAAAGAAAGGAAGAAGGAAAGAAAGGAAGAAGGAAGGAAAGGAGGAAGGAAAGAAAGGAAGAAGGAAGGAAAGGAGCAAGGAAAGAAAGGAGGAAGGAAGGAAAGGAGCAAGGAAAGAAAGGAGGAAGGAAAGAAAGGAAGAGGGAAGAAAATAAAGGAGGAAGGAAGGAAAGGAGGAAGAAAAGAAAGGAAGAAGAAAAAAAAGGAAGAAGGAAGAAAATAAAGGAGGAAGGAAAGAAAGGAAGAAGGAAAGAAAGGAAGAAGGAAGGAAAGGAGGAAGGAAAGAAAGGAAGAAGGAAGGAAAGGAGCAAGGAAAGAAAGGAGGAAGGAAGGAGCAAGGAAAAAAAGGAGGAAGGAAAGAAAGGAAGAGGGAATAAAATAAAGGAGGAAGGAAGGAAAGGAGGAAGAAAAGAAAGGAAGAAGAAAAAAAAGGAAGGAGGAAGAAAATAAAGGAGGAAGGAAAGAAAGGAAGAAGGAAAGAAAGGAAGAAGGAAGGAAAGGAGGAAGGAAAGAAAGGAAGAAGGAAGGAAAGGAGCAAGGAAAGAAAGGAGGAAGGAAGGAAAGGAGCAAGGAAAGAAAAGAGAAAGGAAAGAAAGGAAGAGGGAAGAAAATAAAGGAGGGAGGAAGGAAGGAAAGGAGGAAGAAAAGAAAGGAAGAAGAAAAAAAAGGAAGGAGGAAGAAAATAAAGGAGGAAGGAAAGAAAGGAAGAAGGAAAGAAAGGAAGAAGGAAGGAAAGGAGGAAGGAAAGAAAGGAAGAAGGAAGGAAAGGAGGAAGGAAAGAAAGGAAGAAGGAAGGAAAGGAGGAAGGAAAGAAAGGAAGAAGGAAAGAAAGGAGGAAGGAAGGAAAGGAGGAAGTAAGGAGGAAGTAAAGAAAGGAAGAAGGAAGGAAAGGAAGAAGGAAAGAAAGAAAGGAAGAAGGAAGGAAAGGAAGAAGGAAAGAAAGGAAGAAGGAAGGAAAGGAAGAAGGAAAGAAAGGAAGAAGGAAAGAAAGAAAGGAGGAAGGAAGGAAAGAAAGGAAGAAGGAAAGAAAGGAGGAAGGAATGAAAGGAAGAAGGAAGGAAAGGAGGAAGGAAAGAAAGAAAGGAGGAAGGAAGGAAAGAAAGGAAGAAGGAAAGAAAGGAGGAAGGAATGAAAGGAAGAAGGAAGGAAAGGAGGAAGGAAAGAAAGGAGGAAGGAAAGAAAGGAGGAAGGAAAGAAAGGAGGAAGGAAGGAAAGGAGGAAGGAAACAAAGAAAGGAGGAAGGAAGGAAAGGAGGAAGGAAAGAAAGGAGGAAGGAAGGAAAGGAGGAAGGAAACAAAGAAAGGAGGCAGGAAGGAGGAAGGGAACAAAGAAAGGAGGAAGGAATGAAAGGAGGAAGGAATGAAAGGAGGAAGGAAAGAAAGGAAGAAGGAAGGAAAGGAAGGAAAGAAAGGAGGAAGGAATGAAAGGAGGAAGGAAAGAAAGGAGGAAGGAATGAAAGGAGGAAGGAAAGAAAGGAGGAAGGAAACATAGAAAGGAGGCAGGAAGGAGGAAGGAAACAAAGAAATGAGGAAGGAATGAAAGGAGGAAGGAAAGAAAGGAAGAAGGAAAGAAAGGAAGAAGGAAGAAAGAAAGAAAGTAGTAAATAAATACACAAACAAATTAACATAAAGACATTAAAAAATAAAAAATAAAGAAGTAAAGAAAAAAAGAAACAAAGTTGCAAGCAAGCTGAAATTTAATTACTAAAGCTAAAACTGGGAAAAAACCCCGCATAAACGCACAACAAAATAACTAAAACTTAAACGGAAAATATAAAACTAAAAGCTTATTATTATTAACATTATTAAATACTAATATATAAAAAATTACAATAAAAAAAAACTTTAATAGTGTATAAATAATATTAAATGGCTGTAATAATTTTGAAATAAGTCTAACAGAGAATATGTATTTTTACATTAAAGTGCTGCATTAGCAAATGGAAGTCCTTGGCCGTTATAAACGATTGCATGCATTAATTTACATGAGAAAGCACTAATAAAGCGGACCGACTCGACGAGCGCGCTTATTACTCAGGCAAAGAACATTGAGTTCTTAATTAAAAATCCACAAAGAGTCTGTGGACGTAATTGAAGTAATTACACTCTATTCTCGAGGTTGAGACCATGAAAAGAACATTATTAGACTGACTTCTCATTGAATCTGATCTTGAACTCTAAACACTCTCTGTTTTCCATTCGCTTCGATTCGTTTTTAGCGTTTTACATTACGTTTAACACATTATTTAAAGGCCTAATGCACTGAACAAAATCGCAGATTCTCTGACTAAAGTAAGAGCAGTTTAATGAACAAACAGCTTCTCGCTTCTTCTTGCTTTAGCGAGTGAAATGTGTTTAGTTGCAGCAAACGTAATCGCTGGACTGTCAACACTCGTTTCCACACGCCATAATGGAAAACTAGAAGACGTAAACATGCATTCCCTTCGGTTAAATGATCTGTTTTTACTTGCAAAGCTTATCACTTTTGCTCTGAGGACTGACACATCTCAAATTAGATCTTTTTTTAATATTTTAGCTGTTTCTTCCACACAGAAATTACATTAAATGGAGAGCAAATGGAGTTTCCCCCCCCACAGACTCTATTAAAGTCACTATGAAATCAAAATGACCAATTCTTGTTTTTTTAATGGATTATTGCAGTGGTTATTCTAAATGATTTATCATTTATCACATCATTATTGTTTTCTTCTCTTCTCTGATGACGAGGGCGGGGCTTTAACCTGTCACTCACATGAGCAAACCACAACCATCCAATCAATTCCCCACAGACACAATCAAGCCCCGCCCACATTTGTTCTTGTTCACTCGATATACGACACCAGTCAAACTTTGTACGATTTTTAATGTTTTTAAAAGAAGTCTCTTCTGCTCACCAAGGCTGCGTTTATTAAATTAAAAATACAAAAAAAACAGTAATATTGTGAAATATTATTACAATTTTAAATAACTGTTTTCTATTTTAATATATTTTAAAGTGTAATTTATATCCTGTGATTTTCAGCATCATTACTCCAGTCTTCAGTGTCACATGATCCTTCAGAAATCACTCTAATATGATGATCTGATGCTCAAGAAACATTTATGATTATTATCAGTGTTTTTTTCAGGATTCTTTGATGAATAGAAAGTTTAAAAGAACAGCTTTTATGTGAAATAGAAAGCTTTTGTAACATTAAACAATACCGGTCAAATGTTTGGGGTGAGTAAGAATTTATTTAATTTTTTTAAATAAAAGAAATCAATATTTTTATTCATCAAGGATGAATTAAATTGATCAAAAGTTACAGTAAAAACAGTTATAATGTTACAAAAAATATATATATTTCAAATAAATGCTGTTCTTTTGAACTTTCTATTAAGAATCCTGAAAAAAAAAATTGTACACAACTGTTTTCAACCTTGATAATAATCATAAATGTTTCTTGAGCATTAAATGATCATATTAGAGTGATTTCTGAAGGATCATGTGACACTGAAGACTGGAGTAATGATGCTGAAAATTCAGCTTTGATCACAGGATATAAATTACACTTTAAAATATATTAAAATTCAATTGTAATAATATTTCACAATATTATTTTTTTGTATTTTTAATCAAATAAATGCAGCTTTGGTGAGCAGAAGAGACTTCTTTTAAAAACATAAAAGGTTGTGTACGGCACATTAGGGAAGAAAAGTTCAAACTCAAGTTTCAAAGTGAGCAGTTGGTCACATGACACTCACTCTGAACACCATGTGATCTCACTGTCCTCCAATCCTGTGCGCTCGTGTCTTTGATGTTGATGATGTAATAGCTGATGGGGACGCCGCCGTGCGAGTCGGGCTTCATGAAGGAGACGGTGGCGAGACGCTGGGAGACGGCAGTGAGACGCACGGAGTACGGGTTCGACGGGACATCTGGAACACAACACACATTCAGAAATGCTTACAACCAGTGCTGTGTGTAACTCATTACAAGTAACTTGAGTAATGTAATCAGATTACTTTTTCAAGTAACTAGTAAAGTAACGCATTACTTTTTCAAATTACAACAAAATATCTAAGCTACTTTTTCACATTTATCAACCGACAGCTCTCCTGTCCTCATGTTGAGAGAAATAAAGTGAGGTGTTGTGTGTGTGTGTGTGTGTGTGTGTGTGTGTGTGTGTGTGTGTGTGTGTGTGTGAACATGATGGTTATTTGACTTCTAGTCTAAATGTGAGCATGCATTTACTCGTCTCACTTGCACGAAAACATGCAGTATTCCTCAAAATGAATAAAAACAGCAATCTCAGAATGTTACGCAAAACTTTTATAATGAACTATATTAAATTACACAAATATACTTTATGTTTTTAATCTCACTTTATTAACCAATGTCTTTCCTGCTGACCTTCAATGATGTAATTCAACCATACTAATAAGCAAAAATGACTTTAGTTTAGATTTAGATATAAGAGTGTTGAACTGTATCCTATAGTTCTGTAATCCAGAACGCCTGAAGGTTAGTCTGAGCGGCGCCCTCTACTGTACAGGAGTAAACATGCATTTCCATCAGCCTGAGGCTTATTCACTTCACGTTTGGTGTGAAAGGGCCTTAAAACTTGCCAAAAATACAACTTTTTTTCTTGGTATTAAAAAACAAACAAGCCCAGGTGAGAAAAAGTTATGCAAAATGAATGTAACGCATTACTTTTCATAAAAATAACTAAGTAATTATGCAATCACACGTCATCATTTAACAGGAGAAATCGCTCTCGTCACTGAAGACATCTGTGCGTGTGTGAGCAAACACTCCTATAAACACACATCTACTGTTTCAGCCATCGTCTACAAACGAAACTCTACCAGGTTAATATATACAGGACATAAAAGCAATGTGACTTTAGCCATTCAAAATATGCAAATCGGCATCATTAGATTAAATATGCAAACATATTTGCATATTATATAAAGAGTGACAGACCTGAGAGAAAACATCCCAACTGTTTTGTGATGAACATATCATAGCATTTTGTCAAAAGGTGGTTTATTAACAATATGTGCATGTAAATGAAGATGTTTTTGGCCTTTTAAGATGAAATGGCCCATAACTTGTCAAAGAGAAAACTCCACAGCCTTTAACAGAAACACCAGATCAGGACACAGAGATTCTTTATGAGACCAAAGACATCGTGTTTCTGTACAAGCAAAATTACACTTTCAGAAAATAGCGTGTGTGTGTGTGTGAGTGTGTGCGTCTGTGTGTGTATGTATGTGTGAGCGTGTCTATGTGTGTATGTATATGTGAGTGTGTATTATGTGTGAGTGTGTATTTGTGTGTATGTATATGTGAGTGTGTCTATGTGTAAGAGTATACATGTGTGTGTGAGTGTGTGTGTGCGTGTGTGTATGTGTGAGTGTGTCTATGTGTGTGAGTACATGTGTGTGTGTATGTGTGTACTATATGAGTGAGTGAGTGAGTGAGTGTGTGTGTATGTATATGTGAGTGTGTCTATGTGTGTGAGTATATGTGAGTGTGTATTTATGTGTGAGTGTGTCTTTGTGTGTGTGTATATGTGAATGTGTCTATGTGTAAGAGTATACATGTGTGTGTGAGTGTGTGTGTGTGTGCGTGTATGTATGTGTGAGTGTGTCTATGTGTGTGAGTATATGTGTGTGTGTATGTGTGTACTGTATGAGTGAGTGAGTGTGTGTGTATGTATATGTGAGTGTGTCTATGTGTGTGAGAATATATGTGTGTGTGAGTGTGTGTAAGTGTCTCTATGTGTGTGAGAATACGTGTGTGTGTGTGTCTGTGCATGTGTGTACTGTATGAGTGAGTGAGTGTGTGTGTATGTATATGTGAGTGTGTCTATGTGTGTGAGTATATATGTGTGTGTGAGTGTGTGTAAGTGTCTCTATGTGTGTGAGTATACGTGTGTGTGTGTGTCTGTGTATGTGTGTACTGTATGAGTGAGTGAGTGTATGTGTATGTATGTGTGTGTGTGTGTGTTTGTATTCTCTGGGGCTCAGTGTAGTCCGCTCTGAAGTGAACTGAACCTCTTCATGGTATATTAAGCAGCTCTTCAGTAAATGGAGACAGTTCTCTGCTATATTAGAGAACTCTCTAGTAAATCACGCGGCACTACAGAAGATTAGCTTCAGTTCAATTAGCAATGGCCAGATGGGAAGGACATATTGTTATGGAAAATTTAAATATATATATATGTATATCAATGGTTAGCACATCACTACAAGTTCAAATCAAATGCAAACCAGTTTCTCAGGTGAACCTTCTGCCTCGTCTCAAACCAAACACACACTCAAATCCTTTCGAGAACATAATCAGGCTTCAAAAAATAAAAATATGAAATGCTTGCAGACAGAATTTAGTATTTATTAAATGCTTGTTAGTAAATACTCGCACAGACAGAAAACAAATCAGGATATACACAGATCCAAACAAAACTGTGAATATCTTTCAAAGATCAGGAACATGCATTACTAACGAATAAAGGATTCAAGAGAAGTTTAGTATGTGAGGGTTCTGGTAAACACACACCTGCCTGTGCTAGTATAAACTCCTGGTATCGAGCGCCGATGTTGTTCCTGGCGGTGCAGTTGTAGCGTCCGAAATCCCTGTCGGACACTGGAGTGACCTGTGGATACAGACGAATGAGAGGATGAACCCATCTGAAACTAGCAAGAAGTTTGTGTGTACATTGTCACTGGGTTCAACAAGAGCAACTGCTAACCAGCAACTTCTCTTTATTCATTAACCAGAAAGATCCTTGATCGAACTACAGACCCGAAACATACGCTTTACACCGCAAAAATACATTTCCTACTCACTGTTTCTGTCTTGTTTTCCAGCATAAATATCTAAACATTAAACATCAACATACAGTTGCTTGAGATGCTAAATAACTGAAGATATTACGTGTTTTTTCTGAGAAAATCTTAAGTTTTTGCTAAAAATATGCTAATGGTTGAGACAAATAACTTTGTTTTCCCTTTGAATTAACTTTATTTTTTCTGACCCCACTGACAGATTTTAAAAATATATATATTTTAAGTGTGAACTCAACCTTTTTTAATAAAACAACACTTAATATCTTAAGTAATTTTGCTTCTTAAAATGAATATTGAATTCATAATGTTTAGATATTTGTGCTGGAAAACAACACAGAAAAACTGAGGAAAAATATCATTGTGCTTTTAGCTACGCAAGCTCAATTTTACAAACAATAAAAGTGTCAGATTAAGTCAATTAATTAGCAATAAAGAAGCATAAACCACCTATAATGGTCAATTTAGTCTTTCGGATCAACTACACTGTAAAAGAGTTGGTGTACAAACAATGTTCACTTATAAATTACTAGTAAATTTCACCATTAACTACAAAGAAATAGCAAGTAACACATTGAATTAAACGTGAAATATTGAAGTAGAAAACTGAAATGTTATTTTCTTGTAAAACATCGTCCAATAATGTTTTTGCGAGCAGCAGTTATCGGTCAGTGTGAGCTAACAACGACATGCTCATATTTTGTATGTCAACGACACAAAGCATTGCAGAGATGCAACATCACATTCAGTTTGGCATCACATTCATTGATGCGTTAAACGAAAACAGTTTTATCTATCAACACGAAATCCATAACTATTTGCCAGCATGATTTGAAGATGATCCGAGTCTAATTTGATGAAAATCAGACCAACGGGCTTAGGAGGAGCTTGAAAAAGTAGAAATCTAGTAGAAGGAATCTATCAAGATCAGTTTCATTACAATAGGCAAAATTAATTAGCATTTTCAGAATTTTTGCTATCATTTTTGACCACAAGGTGGCGCTGCCCCAAATCGTTTGTGCACCTACAAGGGATCATGTCAAAGACACATGCCAACTTTCGTAATGATACGCCAATGCGTTCATGAAATATAGCATTTTACATCAAAATTCAAAATGGCCGATGCCCAAAATGCCCTATATGGGAAAATTGCGTGTGGCATTTGGGATTGAGTTAGAGACTTCAAAACTGCTGTGGTTAATGTTCAGATTGTCTTCTATCCATCTGCCAAATTTCATAAGTTTCCCACAAGTGGTTCTATGGGCTGCCATAGACTCAAGAGCAGAAGAAGAACAACACTAAGAGATCCACCTTTGGTGCTCAGGTATTAAAGGTGCAATATGTAAGAATTCTTTTAATTATGTACTTCCACTATCCTAAATGTTTCCAAAAATTCGTACATTCAGAGAAATTCACAATTTTAAATAGTGCCCGTCCCTGTTCACTTGTTGCCTGTCAATGACGTAATATCCGCGTTATCCCTGGTTTCCGCTCGCACTGCCATAGTAACCATGGCGACAGACGTGGACAACTGCGTTACGTCTAGCGGCGCGCTCACACTGTTGTTGTTTCATTCAAACATTATGGACCGTGGCAAGCAGACTTTGGGACAAAAGGAGAACTAAAACGAGGATCAATATCGGCGTGGCGTTTTCGAGATGTCGAGAGCTAGCATCCGCGACTAACTTCGACTCGACAGAGACGCCGCTCTCGCATGAGCTTTATTAGACAGGTGAGCAAATGTACATAAAACTAATCAATGTTATATAGCTCAACATGTTATAACAACAATGTTATCAGTGTTGGGAAAGTTCACTTTCTACATGAACTAGTTCAAAGTTCAGTTCACAGTCGTTCAATGTTCAAAAGGCGTTCAATGAACGCGTTCAGGCACAACACTGAGTATTATAATATGATCAGTATGTTATTTTAATGTTGATCTAGCTCACTGCTAGTCTCATATAGCCAACAAACTAACACATAGAATAACATTATAACTTTCAACACACTCAAATGCAGTTTAGTATAGTCTTACGTTAGACCAAGTGAAACAGCGTTACCTCACAAGTTTAATTCGTCATATAAACTGACCTGTGTGAGTAGTAATTCAGCACTTGCGGGTAAGTTAGTTCAGTAGAATTAAATATCCTCATTCCTTTATAATTGGGGACTCGCGTGTGGCGCTATCTCTCATCATTAGCAATCGCACTCTGCTTCACACGCCACAGTCATGTTAAAAACATCAATGTTTGCACTCATCCATAAACTTATTAGATCCATCGGCATGACGGCAAGTTCCATGATTCTGCTTATCACTGCGTCATCAACCTACGCCTGTGTTATTGTAAGAGGTTAGCGACCCCTAGCGGCGAAAAACAAACAAACATATTGTATCTTTAAAGTGCATGAGTGTGATATAACTGAACCTCCAGAAGCGATCGTCCCTCTGCAGTGTGGATGCGAATGTTGCTGGTCCCTTGACTGGAGATGGTGAAGCGGTCTCGTCTCCACAGCATCGTGGCTGCAGGATTGGCCCTCACGTCGCAGCTGATGTTCACTGGGTTTCCCTCCCATGAGTAGAAGATGGTCTGATTAGTCTGGAACTTCGGCGCATCTGGAAAAGGAGAAACAGAGATTCAATACTGGCAGAAACTAAAGTGTTCAAGCCGGTTTTTAGACTATCCAGCTGATCAATAAAACAATTTCAGTTTTTCTACTTCAAAATGTCACATTTAATTCAATGTTACATGCTGTTTCTTTGTACTTGGATGTGAAATTTACAAGCAATTTCTGAGTGATTGGATTTTAGGCTTTTTTTCAGTGGAGATTGGGCAGAAACCACGTAAAACCAACAATTAGAAGCTTGTTTCGAAAGTAAAAATAAAGGCTCATTCAAATGTCGTCCATCAGGGCTTTAACACAAGCATAACATGTCAAGCAGTGTGTCACACAATGAAAAGTATTACATATATATATACACACACACACACACACACACACACACACACACACACACACACACACACACACACACACATATATATATATATATATATATATATATATATATATATTATATACTAATTCAAAACCAAAAGTAAAACCAAGTTCATATAAGTGAAATAAAATAAAATAAAATATAAAAAGCTTCATCATTCACATTTATCAAATTCATTTAGAATAATTTGATGGAATAAAATGACTAAAACTGAAATAAAAATTAATAAAAACTGTATAGACATTTTAAAAAACCAAAGACTAATAAAAACGACAAAAACACACAACTAAATTACTAAAACAAATAAATATTAATTCATAAAATTATTAATAAAATAAAACAAATAAAATAAAAATAAAAAATCTTAAAACTAATTCAAAATATTAATATTTATATATATATATATATATATATATACAGTATATACACTAATACAAACTAATGAACTAATACTAAAAGTAAAACCATCAAAAAAGTTGGTAACTTTAAAAAAAAATACATTATTAAAATATATATTAGAGGCTGTCAAATGATTAATCGTGATTAATCACATCCAAAATAAAAGTTTTTTTTACATAATATATGTGGGTGGACTGTGTATAATTATTTTAAATATATAAATACACACACATGCTTGTATATATTTAAGAAATATTTTCATGTATATACTGTATATAGATTTATATATAATTTATATTATATATAAATATAAATATTTTATATATAAATATTTTTTTTTTTCCTTAAATATACATGCATGTGTGTGTATTTATATATATACAAAATAATTATACACAGTGCACCCACATATATTATGTAAAAAAAACTTTTATTTTGGATGTGATTAATCGTGATTAATCATTTGACAGCCCTAATATATATATATATATGTATATTTAAAGTAATAAAAAGGTAAATATAAAATAAAAAATTCAAAATATTAATACAAATATATTAATAAGTTAATTAATATAAACAATAAATGTACATATATAAAAAATATTAATAACAATGAATAAAATAACACTGGCCTAAACATGCAATTTCTTTCCATGTATTTTAGTGCACTTGGGAATGCTGATGTGAACCGTGTGAAACGGCCTTTAAAGAAGAGTAATGTTGATTGCAACAAAGAAAGACTTTACAGTCTCACTCCATTACGTCAGATGCGTCTGCGGTAAACAGATGCAAGTCATAAAGATTAAATGCATTTTCCTCAGACCTAAAACTGATCCAGTGCTTCAGTTTAAGCGCTGAGGGTGTCCGCATTCATTCAGCGTTATCCTGTTTTACGCCGACTAGAAGGTTTCTATTAGAGAGATTGATGCTGGGCTCACTGTCACATCTAAGGAGCCGCGCAGAGAAGAGCGGCTGTACTAAATAAATGAGTTCATTAGCAGCCCGGTAACGGTTGGCTAGCTCCTGCCACGCTCATTCAGAACGTCCTTTTTCACCCGTTGGCCGTGAACCTCCACGCTAAGCATATGACATGACGACGCATCACGGCGCGGTGATATCAAGGTCAGCGCCGCGCATTCAAGGCCTTTCATTAGCATCTCACTGCATTTCTGCGATTGTGACAGATGCAGTTTCACAGTGGCATTAATGTGCAATGTTAGCCTAATGAACGAAACAACGACAAGTGAATTTGAAGCAATAAAAACGGATATCTACGAAGGTCAGGTTTGACAACGAGTGACCCCAACAACGGTTTGGCATTTCAGGAGACGGGCCTGGAAATTAATACGAACATGAGGAATTAATTACTCTGGAAGAATTCCTTCCATAATTAGCCCCACTGAGGGCCGTTTATCCTTTTGTGTAGGATACTCAGAATCATTAATTTCAAGTGGGGTAAAATAATTAATTAAGCGAAACATACACTGGAAAGGCTACAGAGAAGTTGCTGCTACTTTGGCTTAATATTCACTTCTTTGTGTTGCTATGTGGTTGCTAGGATGTTGTACAGTAGGTGTTTGCTATGAAATACAGGTGAAACTCGACAAATTAGAATATCGTGCAAAAGTTCATTACATGCAAAGTGAGATATTTCAATGATTTTGATGATTATAGATTACAGCTTCACAATATTCAAATTTTGAATTTGGGGTTTTCATAAGCTGTAAGCAATAATCATCAAAATTATAACAAATAAAGGCTTGAAATATCTCACTTTGCATGAGTCTGTATAATATATTAGTTTCACCTTTTAAGTTGAATTACTGAAATAAATGAACTTTTGCATAATTTTTTCACCTGTACTTCTAGTGATGATCGACACCAACGCATGTATTTTGTATTCTGAAAAGCATGTATACAGAAGCTTGCACAAACATCCCTGCATAAGAACAACAATGCTTGGTGAGAACGTTTTTTGTGCATCTTACACTCGATATCCAAGAACATGCTCTTCTGATGACCTCCGATCCTGCTGAGAGCTTCACAGTCGAACCGGCCCCAGTCTGAGAGTCGAACGCCGCTGATGGTCAACATGGATTTTCCGTGCCGTCCACGCACTTCCACACGGCCGTCCTGACTCTAAACCAACACAAACAAATCAATCCACATTAGCAAAACGTACCCATTTTTACAATTTTAGTTTAGTTTTAGCAATTTAGTTGTGTGTTTTGCCATTATTAATATTCAGTAGTCAACATTTGAAGTGGATCAAAAACTTTCATCAAAGTTATACATGAATTTTGAACAATACCCGATCTTAGGACAACTTTGATTAACTTTTTTGATCCACTTCAAATGTTGACTACTGTATATTATTTTAGGTATTTCTGGCGCTGTTTTAAATTGGTTTAGATCTTATTTGACCGGACGCAGACAGTTTGTTTCTTTAGGGGAATACAGGTCTGATATTGGACCAGTTTCTACTGGCGTACCTCAGGGCTCTGTTTTAGGACCCTTTTTAGTCTTTATTTATTTCTGCTTGGGCAACTTGGCCAAGGTATTGAAGTCCCCCTGTGTTAAAAATCAAGTTTTTAATGTTGTTTATATGTCTATGTGGTATTTTTAATATGCTTTAAGACAAACCGTGTGTAAATTCATAAGTCGACAGCATTGCTGAGTATTTTCTGCTTAAAACTGCAGTGAACCAAAGACACGGTTTGAAATCGCTGGTGTTTCTGACGTCACAAACGACCTTGTAACCAATCAGATCAACGTGTGATCGTCAACCAGTGGATCTCTGAGCTGAGTGAGTGAGTGGAGGCGGGGCTCATTTGCATATTCATAGAACCGCGCATACTAAATAAGGCAAGGGTGTCTAGTTACATTCAAACTATTTTAAAGCATGAAGACATTTTTTTCAAGGAAAAAAAAGTTTAAATATGTCATTTTGGTGATCAAAGATGAGCTTTAAGGGGGGCTTTAAGTATCAATAAACATGGTCAAAGTTAGGCTGTCTCACTGCTCACTAATAAAGCAATTATTTGATGGGAGATGCGCTACAAATAATGTTCGGTGTAGGGAAAAACTGCAGACATGCAACACTGAACTACGGGTGATTGATAGGGTCAAATAGAGCTTGATTTAACCTCGCTATTTATAACAGTTAATGTGTTATTGACATGTTAACTCACCCTAAATTGAACACAAGAGAGATGTTATTCACACACAGTATGAGTTGCAGTCTGAACATGTTTTTCCGCCCCCTTTTGATTAACAGGATATAATCGGCCCTGATCATTAGCTGTTTTTAAACAATCGGCCGATAGTGAACATGATTGCTTTAATCGGCCGATACCGATTATTGGCCGATACATCGGTGCATCCCTAGTTTTAGTTTAAGTGAACTGGAATAGCCCTGACAGAATCATATCAGAAAATCAGAGGAAAACAGGAAACTAATATTGAGTTGATCAGCTGTAATGTGGACACACTATCTGTGCTTGCGGTGAGATAGGGGACTGTGAATATAAGGGGATTCGATGGAGCTCGTCCCCCAACGCCCACTTTAATGATCAGTGTTCTTCGCTTTCCCTGAAAAATCGATATGTGTCCAACCCTCCGCTTGATGCCTCGGAGTCTAGAGTGCAGCGCCTGACAGTCCTGGAGCGAATGTGCGTTTTATTTGACAGGGGCCGTTATTGTAGGCTAGCTGAACCGAGACCCAAAGGCTTCCCTTCCTTCACACTAATGCATGAGATTCATTTCTACACGGACAGCGAGAGCTGACGCACATGCTCCTGGTGTTTCCACGCCCGGAGAACATGATGAAAACACATTCACATGCTCACATTTACTGAAAATAAATATGAGTGGAGATTGCCTGTGCTAGAGTGTTGTTTGCAGTTGCTATGCAGTTGCTAGGGTGCTATGACTGAACTTCGTTGTGTTGCTATGTGGTTGCTAGGGTGTTTGTGGTATAAGGTTGCTGCGGTGCAAAATGAGTGGGTTTTCTTTTAATACATTGCTAGTTTCTAAGATGTGGTTCAGTAGGTGTTTGCTATGAGCACTACTACAAGTGACTTAACAAGTAAACACCACAGTATGTATTTTAACCAATAAATCTTTAATACACATATACACAAACACACAACCAATTATTCCCGTGAACACAAGCACATGAATATAAACTACAGAAGCTCTGCCTGCATGAAAACAAAAATGCATCGTGAAAAACCACCTTTCCGACTGAATGATTCTAATAAACAACTAATAAAAGCAGTTGCCAGAACCATATTTCTCATTCTGTGGTGTCATGACCTCCAAATAATAATTATTTTGGAGAGCTGGCCTGTAAGCAGATCCCAGAAACTGATCAGTGACTAAAAACTGCAGACTCTCTCTCTCTCTCTCTGTATGTGTGTGTGTCTGACACCATCTCGCCTTGGGCAGATGCTTCCTAACTGTTTGATATGCGACTGAGGTCTCAGTGAGACACGACAACCACAGCACACAGAGAACAGAGGAGAGGACGACAGAGAAGCAAATTGACAGATAGATAGATAGATAGATAGATAGATAGATAGATAGATAGATAGATAGATAGACAGCCAGACAGACAGACAGACAGACAGACAGACAGACAGACGTAGATATATTGCCAAAAGTATTGGACACCCCTCCAAATAATTTAATTCAGGTTTACAATCACTTTCATGGCCACAGTTGTATAAAATCGAGTTCTAGGCATGCAGACGCTTCTACAAACATTTGTGAAAGAATGGGTCGCTCTCAGGAGCTCAGTGAATTCAAGCGTGGTACCGGGAAAGGTTGCCACCAGTGCAATAAGTCCATTCGTGAAATTTCCTCACTACTAAATATTCTACGGTCAACTATTAGTGGTATTATAACAAAGTGGAAGCAATTGGGAACAACAGCAACTCAGCCCCGAAGTGGTAGGCCACGTACAATCCCAGAGCGGGGTCAGCGCATGCTGAGGATCACAGTGCGCAGAAGTCGCCAACGAAGTCAATAGCTACACACCTCCAAACTTTGTGTGGCCTTCAGATTAGCTCAAGAACAGTGTGAAGAGAGCTTCATGGAATGGGTTTCCATGGCCGAGCATCTGCGTCCAAGCCTAACATCACCAAGTGCAATGCAAAGCGTCGGATGCAGTGGTGTAAAGCACGCCGCCACTGGACTCTAGAGCAGTGGAGACGTGTTCTCTGGAGTGACGAATCACGCTTCTCTGCCTGGCAATCCGATGGACGAGTCTGACCATTTTTTGACCATTCTTCTAGAAGCGCATTTGTAAAAACAAAAAGCCCCGTCTCGCAGTCTTCGCTCTAATTCATCCCCTAAGGTGTTCTATGGGGTTGAGGTCAGGCCAGTCTTTATGGACCTGCTTTGTGCACTGGTGAGCAGTCATGTTGGAACAGGAACATCCCCAAACTGTTCCCACAAAGTTGTGAGCATGAAATTGTCCAAAATGTCTTAGGGGTTATTGTCCAAAGAACTAAGGGGCCACGCCCAACCCCTGAAAAACAACCCCACACCATAATTCCCCCTCCACCGAACAACCCCACACCATAATCCCCCCTCCACCGAACAACCCCACACCATAATCCCCCCTCCACCGAACAACCCCACGCCATAATCCCCCCTCCAACGAACAACCCACACCATAATCCCCCCTCCACCGAACAACCCCACGCCATAATCCCCCCTCCACCGAACAACCCCACACCATAATCCCCCCTCCAACGAACAACCTCACGCCATAATCCCCCCTCCACCGAACAACCCCACACCATAATCCCCCCTCCACCGAACAACCCCACACCATAATCCCCCCTCCACCGAACAACCCCAGGCCATAATCCCCCCTCCACCGAACAACCCCACGCCATAATCCCCCCTCCAACGAACAACCTCACGCCATAATCCCCCCTCCACCGAACAACCCCACGCCATAATCCCCCCTCCACCGAACAACCCCACGCCATAATCACCCCTCCACCGAACAACCCCACGCCATAATCCCCCCTCCAACGAACAACCTCACGCCATAATCCCCCCTCCACTGAACAACCCCACGCCATAATCCCCCCTCCAACGAACAACCCCACACCATAATCCCCCCTCCACCGAACAACCCCACACCATAATCACCAAACAACCCCACGCCATAATCACCCCTCCACCGAACAACCCCACGCCATAATCCCCCCTCCACCGAACAACCCCACGCCATAATCCCCCCTCCACCGAACAACCCCATGCCATAATCACCCCTCCACCGAACAACCCCACGCCATAATTACCCCTCCACTGAACAACCCCACGCCATAATCCCCCCTCCACCGAACAACCCCTTGCCATAATCCCCCCTCCACCGAACAACCCCACGGCATAATCCCCCCTCCAACGAACAACCCCACCACGCCATATTCCCCCATCCACGGAACAACCCCACGCCAAAATCCCCCTTCCACCGAACAACCCCACGCCAAAATCCCCCCTCCACCGAACAACCCCACGCCATAATCCCCCTCCACCGAACAACCCCACACCATAATCCCCCCTCCACCGAACAACCCCACGCCATAATCCCCCATCCACCGAACAACCCCACACCATAATCCCCCCTCCACCTCCACCGAACAACCCCACACCATAATCCCCCCTCCACCTCCACCGAACAACCCCACGCCATAATCCCCCATCCACCGAACAACCCCACGCCATAATCCCCCCTCCACCGAACAACCCCACGCCATAATCCCCCTCCACCGAACAACCCCACGCCATAATCCCCCCTCCACCGAACAACCCCACGCCATAATCCCCCTCCACCGAACAACCCCACGCCATAATCCCCCCTCCACCGAACAACCCCACGCCATAATCCCCCCTCCACCGAACAACCCCACGCCATAATCCCCCCTCCACCGAACAACCCCACGCCATAATCCCCCTCTACCGAACAACCCCACGCCATAATCCCCCCTCCACCGAACAACCCCACGCCAAAATCCCCCCTCCACCGAACAACCCCACGCCAAAATCCCCCCTCCACCGAACAACCCCACGCCATAATCCCCCCTCCACCGAACAACCCCACGCCATAATCCCCCTCCACCGAACAACCCCACGCCATAATCCCCCCTCCACCGAACAACCCCACGCCATAATCCCCCATCCACCGAACAACCACACGCCATAATCCCCCCTCCACCGAACAACCCCACGCCATAATCCCCCCTCCACCGAACAACCCCACGCCATAATCCCCCCTCCACCGAACAACCCCACGCCATAATCCCCCCTCCACCGAACAACCCCACGCCATAATCCCCCCTCCACCGAACAACCCCACGCCAAAATCCCCCCTCCACCGAACAACCCCACGCCATAATCCCCCCTCCACCGAACAACCCCACGCCATAATCCCCCCTCCACCGAACAACCCCACACCATAATCCCCCCTCCACCGAACAACACCACGCCATAATCCCCCCTCCACCGAACAACCCCACGCCAAAATCCCCCCTCCACCGAACAACCCCACGCCATAATCCCCCATCCACCGAACAACCCCACGCCATAATCCCCCCTCCACCGAACAACCCCACGCCATAATCCCCCCTCCACCAAACTTTACACTTGGAGAAATGCAGTCAGGCAAGTACCGTTCTCCGGGCAACCGCCAACCCAGACTCGTCCATCGGATTGCCAGGCAGAGAAGCATGATTCGTCACTCCAGAGAACACGTCTCCATAGAACATCTTTGGGTGTTCCCAAAAATTCCCATAAAAACACTCCTAAACCTTGTGGAAAGGCTTCCCAGAAGAGTTGAAGTTGTTATAGCTGTAAAGGGTGGGCCAACTCCATATTAAACCCTACCGATTAAGAATGGGATGTCATTAAAATTCATGTGCATGTAAAGGCAGGCATCCCAAAACTTTTGGCAATATAGTGTAGATATATATATACAGCTCGCATCTCAGCCTGCCTGACAGACATTACAGCCAAGCAGTCGGGCAACATTGGGATGTTTTTGAGCGTCGACCGCCGTAGTTTTTCCGGTGTGTTCCGCACACTGTTGGCTCTAGTCGTGTTTTTTTGGGCCGATTCAACATTTTGGGCCGCCTGTGAAAGAGGAATCTCTGATTGGCTGTTCAGCTTAGTGAACGACCAAGACCTTCAACTCAACCTTGCAAAGACAGAACTGCTCGTGGTCTTAGCCAACCCAACACTTTATCACAACTTGTCCATTCAGCTGTAAGTTCGTCATCCATAACTCCATCAAGGTCAGCCAGGAACCTTGGAGAACATTGTGCACAAACTGCACAACCACTATAGTCATAGATAGATAGATAGATAGATGCTCTGGAGGCACAATTGTTCCACACTGGATTCATAAATGTAGCTCAATTAGTTTCTCATGTGTGTGTCCATCAGCGGACAGACAGACAGATACAGTGTTTGTCCATCAGCGGAAAGACAGACAGATACAGGGTGTGTACATCAGCGGACAGACAGACAGATGCAGTGTGTGTACATCAGCGGACAGACAGACAGATACAGTGTGTGTACATCAGCGGACAGACAGACAGATACAGTGTGTGTACATCAGCAGCTTCTGAACAGGATGTTGCTATGTTGGAGGGAAACGAGTGGGAGCCGGAGGCGTGGCTGACACACACTCGACTGAACACCCGTGATTATCTCCACACACACTCGACTGAACACCCGTGATTATCTCCACAATGCTGGACAAGACTCTGAGGAGCTGTCATCTACCTGAGTTCTGTAATGATGAAATCATCAGAAAAATGGCCTGTGCTAGTGATTATAAACAGGAGGAGCTTCATGATCACTGTCACTTCCACTGAGCAGCCGACTCGATAACTGACATTTAAAGAGACAGGCAATTCTGAAACGCTTTCACGATGACAGAACTTTATGGAGCCAGAACAGTCTCATTAATAATTCACGCAAAAAGAAACATGATGCACACATGCGTAGCCAATTTCACATACATGAAACCAAATTCATGTGCACAAAAAACAATTCACATGCATGAAAAAAAAATGTAATAAAAAGCAATTCATGTGCGCAAAATAAAATTATATATTCATAAATACATTTCACAAGTGCAAAACACAATTCGTAGATATAACTGTGCACAAACACTAACACACAAATCCAAGGCGATTCACGCGCGAGTGACGATTTGCACATTCAAGGATAAACTCATAAACATTCGAAAGTGTTTGTGTACAGTTATATCTACGAATTGCGTTTTGCATTTGTGAAATGTGTTTTATTTTGCGCACGTGAATTGCTTTTTATGAATATATATACTTTTTCATGCACGTGAATTGTTTTTTGTGGACGTGAAGTTTGGTTTCATGCATGTGGAATTGGCTATGCATGTGTGCATCATGTTTTTTGCGTGAATTATTAATGAGACAGATCTGCTTCCATCAAGCTTCAAGGTTTGTGTGTGTGTGTGTGTGTGTGTGTTCTTCACCTTATCTCCGTCTGTGAAGGTCTGTCCATCACTGGCTCTCCTCCAGGAGATCTCAGGCAACGGTTCTCCTTCAGCCGTACAGGAGATCATCGCAGCGTTTCCCTCCACGGCCGTCACGTTCCTCAGCTGAGTGATGTGAGGCTGGACTGAACACACACACACACACACACACACACACACACACGAACGTTTTAGCGAACAGCAGATGTCTCTCTACCAGTTTATTTCAGACAGTAATAGCTGTGAATTACATCTTAATTTGCACTAAACACAATGTTCAGTGTGACAGAGGACACTTACAGCCTTAAACTGATTCTCCTCATTTAGAAAATAATATATATATATATATATATATATTTACTAACTTTTATGCTTAATCCATTTGACAGCACTGATATACATATAAGAATTAATATTTTTTTACTATTCATTTGTTTTACGTCTCCTTTTTTGTAGTTCGATAGAAACTAAAAATTGTTCCTGCTGTAAATGTATTTGTGCCGGTCTACTACTGTCATTTTAATTGTGCAATTCAGTAAGAATTACTGTTTTAATCTTTGAATAATGACAATTAAACATAACTCAGATATTTGATGGCACACATGTTCTTACAGTCGCACCATCTAGCTACTGGAGTGCCTCAGGGCTCAGTGCTGGGACCGCTTCTCTTCTCCATCTACATGTCATCCCTCGACTCTGTCATTCAGAAACATGGTTTTCCTATCACTGTTATCCTGACGACACACAACTCTACCTCTCATTCCAACCAGAGGATCTGACGGCTCGCATCTCAGCCCGCCTGACAGACATTACAGCCCGGGACACACCAAGCAGTCGGGCAACATTGAGCCGTTTTTGAGCGTCGGCCGACGTAGTTTTTTAACATGTCGCGCCATCTGTGAAAGAGGGATCTCTGATTGGCTGTTCAGCTTAGTGAACGACTAAGACCTTCAACTCAACCTTGCGAAGACAGAACTGCTCGTGGTCTTAGCCAACGCAACACTTTATCACAACTTGTCCATTCAGCTGTAGGTTCGTCATCCATAACTCCATCAAGGTCAGCCAGGAACCTTGGAGAACATTGTGCACAAAATGCACAGCCACTATAGATAGATAGATAGATAGAGAGAGAGAGAGAGAGAGAGAGAGAGAGAGAGAGAGAGAGAGAGAGAGAGAGAGAGAGAGAGAGAGAGAGAGAGAGAGAGAGATGTAGATAGATTTATAAATAGATGGATAGATAGATAGATAGAGATGTAGATAGATAGATAGATGGATAGATGGATAGATAGAGAGATATAGAGAGATGTAGATAGATAGATAGATAGATGGATAGAGAGATAGAGATAGAGAGATGTAGATAGATAGATAGATGGATAGAGAGATAGATAGAGAGAGATAGAGAGATGTAGATAGATGGATAAATAGAGAGATAGATAGAGATAGAGAGATGTAGATAGATAGATAGATAGATAGAGAGATAGATAGAGAGATGTAGATAGATAGATGGAGATAGAGAGATGTAGATAGAGAGAGATAGAGAGAGAGATGTAGATAGATAGATGGATATATAGATAGAGAGATAGATAGAGAGATGTAGATAGATAGATAGAGAGATAGATAGAGAGATAGATAGATAGATAGATAGAGAGATAGATAGATAGATAGATAGATAGATGACAAGTTTTGTCCCCACATCCATTAGAAACATGAATGGTTGATACATTTATTCACCAAGATGTACGTCCGTGTGTGCGGATTCGTGATTTATCTTTCTTTCTTTATCTATTTTTAACGCAACCTTTTTAATGTTTACTCCCTATTTATCATGTATTTATTGTACTTTGCAAGCTTCAGTTATTACTTATTATTTATTTATATAGAACTGTGTGTGGTGTGTTTGAGGAGCCGTACACGCATTGATGCTCAGCACGAATGAAGTTCCTAATGGATAAATAAAGTTCTATAAAAAAAAAGTTATCCTCTCCTCGTGACGATTGCACTGGTTTCCAGTTGCCGTTCGCATCAAAATCAAGACACTGATGTTAGTCTGCAGAACACCCTCTGGAACTCATTACTCAAAACTCATGACTTATGTGCCACTGGACCCATTAATACCAACACTTTCTTATCTCTTCTCTTCTACTCTATATCTAATAAAAAAAAAAAAAAAAAAAAAAAAATACATATACTGCATTAGACTAAACTGGGAAGGGTCACAGCAGTTATTGTCCTATTGTTAGTTTCACTGCTTCTATTGCTCTTCTTCTTTGTAAGACGCTTTTGATAAAAGCATCTGCAAAATGATTAAATGTTAAAAAACTGATGCAATTTGTACCTTGAAAGTCACTTTGGATAGAAGCGTCTGGCACATGTGTAAATGTAATGATCACAGACATTATTTATAATAATAAACAATTTGTGTTTTTGTGTGGAATGTGGCCTGGAGATTCATCCATATGGAAATACTTCTCATGAAACATTAACCTCCTCTGAATGTGTTTCCTGTGAGTGCTTGTTCTGCTAGTGCGCGGTTCACATCACTGACGTCTGGTTTATGCTGACCTCACGATAAACCCTGTTAGAAGTGCAGTGTGTGTGTGTGTGAGACAGTGTGTGTGTGTGTGAGACAGTGTGTGTGTGTGTGTGTGTGCGTGCGACAGTGAGTGTGTGTGTGTGTGTGTGTGAGACAGTGAGTGTGTCTGTGTCTGTGTGTGTGTGTGTGTGTGTGTGTGTGTGAGACAGTGAGTGTGTGTGAGAGTGAGTGTGTGTGTGAGACAGTGTGTGTGTGTGTGTGTGTGCGACAGTGAGTGTGTGTGTGTGTGTGTGCGCAACAGTGAGTGTGTGTGTGAGACAGTGTGTGTGTGTGTGTGTGTGTGACAGTGAGTGTGTGTGTGAGAGACAGTGTGTGTGTGTGTGAGAGAGACAGCGAGTGTGTGTGTGTGTGTGTGAGACAGTGAGAGGGTGTGTGTGTGCGTGTGTGTGTGAGAGTGTTTCTGTGTGTGTGACAGTGATTGTGTGTGTGTGTGTCTTTGTGTGTGTGTGTGTGTCAAAGTGAGTGTATGTGTGTGAAAGTGTGTGTGCGTGTGTGAGTGTGTGTGTGTGTGTGTGAGTGTGAGTGTGTGTGTGTCAAAGTGAGTGTATGTGTGTGACAGTGTGTGTGTGTGTGTGAGACATTGAGTGTGTGTGTGTGTGTGTGTCCCACAGATAAGCTGCTCTATGTGTGTTCCTCAGGTTTCCTCTAAACAGCGCTGGAGTCGAGGGCAAACATCCCCACAGTGAGTTTCATGTATAACAGCCGTTCCTGCGCTGGAGAGAATCACACACAGCGCCGCTGAATAAATCTGTGCTGGAGTGAATGAAACGCAACAGAAACAGCTCTTCACACTCAGGGCCTTTGAACAACGTCTGCACAGATCAAGGAGTTATTTGTAGCGGGAGAACCAGCCGAAACACCCAGAGGCTGTGAAGAGAGAGCGTGAGATACACACACACACACACGCGCACGCACAAACACACACACACACGCACACACACACTTCAGGAAGTGTCAGTGTTGTATTGCTGATGAAAACTCTCCAAAAGTGGCAACAAGATCCAGCAACATTTCAGTGTGTAACGGTAGATTTCACTTGAAACAAAACAATACTTTTAAATGTTTAAATGTTTATTTCAAAAATATTGCATGCATGAATAAAACCTGTATAAAATATGCTGTATTTAAAACGGTTTTCTTTCTAAATAAAACACATATTGTGTAAAAATGGTTGTGTAATGTATTTTAGAAAATTAATAGAGTTAATCTGCAAATATTAACCCGTGTATGAGGTGAAAAATAAGCTGGTATTCCTGTAAAGATGAACTAGCATAAATGAACACATTATCCCAAAACTGTTGAATGTTCTCTGAATGTTAAAAAAAAAAGAAAAATGTTTTGTCCTTATTTGACCCATTGCTTGTAAAACAAAACAACCCAAATCTGGTCACGTTCTCCCCAGCGGTTTCTCTCTCCATATGCGGTGAAGAATCAATCTCTCTATTGCTCAGAAAAATGAATATCTGTGAAACTCCGTTCAATATCTGTAAACTGATGCTCTTCTCAACACGGAGACAGCCTCCAGATGACACACACCACACACTGTACACACACACCACACACTGTAAACACACACACCACACACTGTAAACACACCACACACTGTAAACACACACACCACACACTGTAAACACACACACGACACACTGTACACACACACGGCACACTGTACACACACACACACTGTAAACACACACCACACACTGTAAACACACACCACACACTGTACACACACACACGACACACTGTACACACACACCACACACTGTAAACACACACACCACACACTGTAAACACACACACCACACACTGTACACACACCACACACTGTACACACACACACGACACACTGTAAACACACACACCACACACTGTAAACACACACCACACACTGTACACACACACCACACACTGTACACACACCACACACTGTAAACACACACGACACACTGTAAACACACACCACACACTGTAAACACACACCACACACTGTAAACACACACCACACACTGTAAACACACACCACACACTGTGAACACACACGACACACTGTGCACACACCACACACTGTACACACACCACACACTGTACACACACCACACACTGTGCACACACCACACACTGTACACACACGACACACTGTGCACACACCACACACTGTACACACACCACACACTGTGCACACACCACACACTGTAAACACACACCACACACTGTAAACACACACCACACACTGTAAACACACACGACACACTGTAAACACACACACACTGTAAACACACACCACACACTGTAAACACACACGACACACTGTAAACACACACCACACACTGTAAACACACACCACACACTGTAAACACACACCACACACTGTAAACACACACGACACACTGTAAACACACACACAACACACTGTAAACACACACGACACACTGTAAACACACACGACACACTGTAAACACACACCACACACTGTAAACACACACCACACACTGTGCACACACCACACACTGTACACACACCACACACTGTGCACACACCACACACTGTAAACACACACCACACACTGTAAACACACACGACACACTGTAAACACACACCACACACTGTAAACACACACCACACACTGTGCACACACCACACACTGTACACACACCACACACTGTGCACACACCACACACTGTAAACACACACCACACACTGTACACACACACACCACACACTGTAAACACACACCACACACTGTAAACACACACCACACACTGTAAACACACACACGACACACTGTAAACACACACCACACACTGTAAACACACACCACACACTGTAAACACACACCACACACTGTAAACACACACGACACACTGTAAACACACACCACACACTGTAAACACACACCACACACTGTAAACACACACGACACACTGTAAACACACCACACACTGTACACACACCACACACTGTGCACACACCACACACTGTAAACACACACCACACACTGTACACACACACACCACACACTGTAAACACACACCACACACTGTAAACACACACCACACACTGTAAACACACACACGACACACTGTAAACACACACCACACACTGTAAACACACACCACACACTGTAAACACACACCACACACTGTAAACACACACCACACACTGTAAACACACACCACACACTGTAAACACACACCACACACTGTAAACACACACGACACACTGTAAACACACACACACTGTAAACACACACCACACACTGTAAACACACACGACACACTGTAAACACACACACCACACACTGTAAACACACACCACACACTGTACACACACACCACACACTGTACACACACACCACACACTGTAAACACACACGACACACTGTAAACACACACCACACACTGTAAACACACACCACACACTGTGAACACACACGACACACTGTGCACACACCACACACTGTACACACACCACACACTGTGCACACACCACACACTGTACACACACCACACACTGTGCACACACCACACACTGTAAACACACACCACACACTGTACACACACACCACACACTGTAAACACACACCACACACTGTAAACACACACCACACACTGTAAACACACACACGACACACTGTAAACACACACACACGACACACTGTAAACACACACCACACACTGTAAACACACACCACACACTGTAAACACACACCACACACTGTAAACACACACACACTGTAAACACACACCACACACTGTAAACACACACAACACACTGTAAACACACACACCACACACTGTAAACACACACCACACACTGTACACACACACCACACACTGTACACACACCACACACTGTAAACACACACGACACACTGTAAACACACACCACACACTGTAAACACACACCACACACTGTGAACACACACGACACACTGTGCACACACCACACACTGTACACACACCACACACTGTGCACACACCACACACTGTACACACACCACACACTGTGCACACACCACACACTGTACACACACACACCACACACTGTAAACACACACCAGACACTGTAAACACACACCACACACTGTAAACACACACCAGACACTGTAAACACACACCACACACTGTAAACACACACACGACACACTGTAAACACACACCACACACTGTAAACACACACCACACACTGTAAACACACACCACACACTGTAAACACACACACACGACACACTGTAAACACACACGACACACTGTGCACACACCACACACTGTACACACACCACACACTGTGCACACACCACACACTGTAAACACACACACGACACACTGTAAACACACACCACACACTGTAAACACACACCACACACTGTAAACACACACCACACACTGTAAACACACACCACACACTGTAAACACACACCACACACTGTAAACACACACACACCACACACTGTAAACACACACCACACACTGTAAACACACACCACACACTGTAAACACACACCACACACTGTAAACACACACCACACACTGTAAACACACACCACACACTGTAAACACACACACACCACACACTGTAAACACACACGACACACTGTAAACACACACCACACACTGTAAACACACACCACACACTGTAAACACACACCACACACTGTAAACACACACCACACACTGTAAACACACACACAACACACTGTAAACACAGACGACACACTGTAAACACACACACACCACACACTGTAAACACACACACCACACACTGTAAACACACACGACACACTGTAAACACACACCACACACTGTAAACACACACCACACACTGTAAACACACACCACACACTGTAAACACACACACAACACACTGTAAACACACACCACACACTGTAAACACACACACACCACACACTGTAAACACACACACCACACTGTAAACACACACGACACACTGTAAACACACACGACACACTGTAAACACACACCACACACACTGTAAATACACACGACACACTGTAAACACACACCACACACACTGTAAACACACACGACACACTGTAAACACACACCACACACTGTAAACACACACCACACACTGTAAACACACACCACACACTGTAAACACACACACAACACACTGTAAACACACACAACACACTGTAAACACACACACAACACACTGTAAACACACACCACACACACTGTAAACACACACGACACACTGTAAACACACACCACACACTGTAAACACACACCACACACTGTAAACACACACACAACACACTGTAAACACACACAACACACTGTAAACACACACACAACACACTGTAAACACACACGACACACTGTAAACACACACACACGACACACTGTAAACACACACGACACACTGTAAACACACACGACACACTGTAAACACACACCCGACACACTGTAAACACACACAAGACACACTGTAAACACACACGACACACTGTAAACACACACACACCACACACTGTACACACACACCACACACTGTAAACACACACACCACACACTGTAAACACACACACACGACACACTGTAAACACACACCACACACTGTAAACACACACGACACACTGTAAACACACACCACACACTGTAAACACACACCACACACTGTAAACACACACCACACACTGTAAACACACACACACCACACACTGTAAACACACACGACACACTGTAAACACACACACGACACACTGTAAACACACACGACACACTGTAAACACACACACGACACACTGTAAACACACACCACACACACACGACACACTGTAAACACACACCACACACTGTAAACACACACCACACACTGTAAACTGTAAACTGTACTGTCTAACACTTAATGGCTGCTCTGTCAAGTCTTCGTCGTCGGTTAGGAACCTGGGTGTGCTCTTTGATACCAACCTTTCTTTTGAAAGTCACGTGTCTAGTATCTGTAAAACTGCATTTTTCCATCTTAAAAATATATCTAAATTACGCCATATGCTCTCATTGGGAAATGCGGAACAATTAGTCCATGCGTTCATGACCTCAAGGCTAGATTATTGTAATGCTCTACTGGGTGGTTGCCCTGCACGCTTAATAAACAAACTACAGCTAGTTCAAAGCGCCGCAGCTCGAGTTCTTACCAGAACCAGGAAATATGACCATATTAGCCTGGTTCTGTCAACACTGCATTGGCTCCCTATTAAACATCGTATAAATTTTAAAATATTGTTGATTACCTACAAAGCACTAAATGGTTTAGCTCCCAGTACTTGAGCGAGCTCTTAACGCATTATAGTCCTTCACGTCTATTGCGATCTCAAAATTCCGGCCAGTTGATAATACCTAGAATATCTAAATCGACTGCAGGCGGGAGATCCTTTTCCTATTTAGCACCAAATATTTGGAAAAGTCTTCCTACCATTGTCCGGGAAGCAGACACACTCTGTCAGTTCAAAGCTAGACTAAAAACACATCTCTTTGACCTAGCATACACATAATACATTATAGACTTCGATAATTCAATGTTAGGCTGCATAGATTAGGTCAGCCGGAACTGGGAACACTTTCCTTAAATCTTGATGTACTCGCTACATCATAAGAAGAATGGCATCTACGCTAATATTAGTGTCTTTGTTTATCCCGAGGTTTTCCCGCAGCCTGCCGTGTCCAGGCCGTGTCCAGATCTGACGAAGGAGATTCGCCTGGACCCGATGACAATGCAGTGCTGAAGTATCCACTATCCTCTCCCTATGGAGGATCCCTTTCCCACTCTACAGATAAAGCGCTGTGAATTCCGGCTCGCGTACCCCGAAGTGATAAAATAAAACAAAATTCTGTATCAAAATGTATAGGCAAGAAAAGTAGTTTGTTTAGGCATGGGTTGTATGAATTACAAACCTGCGCACATATTTTAAAAAGCACATAACTATAGAATTCTGAATGAGCATGTGAACGCCGTCAGCGTTAATCACAGGTTCGCGTTTAAAGTCTGATCATTTCGACGGAGGTGAATCAATCAAAGTTAACTTTAGCTGGAAGTAACATTATTCAAGAACCGCTATAACGCCAAAACAATCTGTTACCTTAAATTATATGTTTATCTCTGTAAAGCTGCTTTGAAACAATTCATTGTTAAAAGCGCTATATAAATGAAGATGACTTGACTTGACTTGACTTGTAAACACACACGACACACTGTAAACACACACACCACACACTGTAAACACACACGACACACTGTAAACACACACCACACACTGTAAACACACACGACACACTGTAAACACACACCACACACTGTAAACACACACACGACACACTGTAAACACACACCACACACTGTAAACACACACCACACACTGTAAACACACACGACACACTGTAAACACACACCACACACTGTAAACACACACGACACACTGTAAACACACACGACACACTGTAAACACACACCACACACTGTAAACACACACACGACACACTGTAAACACACACACGACACACTGTAAACACACACCACACACTGTAAACACACACACGACACACTGTAAACACACACGACACACTGTAAACACACACCACACACTGTAAACACACACGACACACTGTAAACACACACGACACACTGTAAACACACACCACACACTGTAAACACACACCACACACTGTAAACACACACCACACACTGTAAACACACACACGACACACTGTAAACACACACGACACACTGTAAACACACACCACACACTGTAAACACACACGACACACTGTACACACACCACACACTGTACACACACACCACACACTGTAAACACACACGACACACTGTACACACACCACACACTGTAAACACACACGACACACTGTACACACACCACACACTGTAAACACACACCACACACTGTAAACACACACGACACACTGTAAACACACACCACACACTGTAAACACACACGACACACTGTAAACACACACGACACACTGTAAACACACACCACACACTGTAAACACACACCACACACTGTAAACACACACACGACACACTGTAAACACACACGACACACTGTAAACACACACCACACACTGTAAACACACACGACACACTGTACACACACCACACACTGTACACACACACCACACACTGTAAACACACACGACACACTGTACACACACCACACACTGTAAACACACACGACACACTGTACACACACCACACACTGTAAACACACACGACACACTGTAAACACACACGACACACTGTAAACACACACGACACACTGTAAACACAAACTGACTATTGACAATTAATAATAAATAAACACTAATCCAAATATTTTTACATTTATTTATCCAATTTAATATACTGATATATTTATATTTCATATAATATTCTATTTATTAATTATAAACTATATCATATCATTCGATATATTTTAATATTTATAAACCGTATTGACGAATTTCTGTCAACAGATGGTGAATATTTGCTTCATCTATATTTTTATTTTCACTATTATTGCTGATCGTATGGTTCCCTAAATATGAATTTTACACACAGTTTTAATTAGGTTTAGAGAAGCAAAGCAGGAACTGTGCGCAGTGTGTGGCGTCTGACGTCAGTGTGTGTGTTTTCTCCCTCGTGACTGAATGTCGAGCTCTACAAACGTTACAACTGTGTTGCCGCTCCACGTCTGGCACAACAAAACTCCCACCCAATCAGAGCACAGTATAAATGTGCTTTCTGCAGAACGAGCGTCTCCGGCTCTTGGATCTTGATGGAGGAGAATAAATCTCCATACATTTCCATGCAGAAGACTGGAGGTCCAATCAAAATAATCAGTTTCTGAATATGCACAGCAGCTTCATGAAAAATTGAATTGAATCTGGGTCCTATGACAGAACCTGCTGGAGTTCTTCCACGATAATTGAACAGTCTTTCATTTCTCAGTTTGAAACAGCGGCACGTTTACTGCGCCGCCGGCCTCATGTTTGCGGCTTCATTTTCTCCAAGAGAATTTGAGTGGAAAGCAACCGAATGGAAAAAGAAAAGAAGACTCTCTGTCTCCACGAGTAAAGACTTCCTCGGTCACACGGAGGCCTTGTCCACACTAATATACGGTTTTGCTTTGAAAACGCATCTTTTTCTCTCCATTTTGTCCGTCTGTCCTTCACACGGAGACGGCGTTTTTATAAATGAAAGCATCTGGAGGCCCGTTTCAATAACTAATATGCGGCCCTACCCACGTAAAACATAAACATAATAGAGAAGAAAAAGCTAGGATTCCTGCACTGCAAAATAAAATGCTTTTCTTACTCAGTATTTTTGTCTTGTTTCCAGTCCAAATATCAAAAAATTCTTACAGTTTTTTACGATTGCTATGACAGATTTTTCAATACTTTTAACAATTTTCCAAAACTCTTAACACAGTTATCACTACATCCGTCTGTGTAAGCTATACTATTAAAGGGATACTCCACTTTTTTTGGAAATAGGCTCATTTTACAACTCCCCCAGAGTTAAACTGTTGAGTTTTACCGTTTTTGAATCCATTCAGCCGATCTCCGGTTCTGGCGGTACCACTTTTAGCATAGCTTAGCATACATCATTGGAGTGGACAAGACCATTAGCATTTCTCAAAAAAAAATGACCAAAGAGTTTCGATATTTTTCCTATTTAAAACTTGACTCTTCTGTAGTTACATCGTGCACTAAGACCGATGGAAAATGTAAAGTTGCGATTTTCTAGGCTGATATGGCTAGGAACTATACTCTCATTCCTGCGTAATAATCAAGAAACTTCACTGCCGTACCATGAGTGCAGCAGGCGTAATGATATGACGCAGCGCCTGAAAATAGTTCCGTTGTGTTGACGGAAGGTGGCCTATTTTCAGGCGCTGCGTCATATCATTACGCCTGCTGCACTCATGGTACGGCAGTGAAGTTTCTTGATTATTACGCAGGAATGAGAGTATAGTTCCTAGCCATATCAGCCTAGAAAATCGCAACTTTACATTTTCCGTCGGTCTTAGTGCACGATGTAACTACAGAAGAGTCAAGTTTTAAATAGGAAAAATATCGAAACTCTTTGGTCATTTTTTTTTGAGAAATGCTAATGGTCTTGTCCACTCCAATGATGTATGCTAAGCTATGCTAAAAGTGGTACCGCCAGAACCGGAGATCGGCTGAATGGATTCAAAAACGGTAAAACTCAACAGTTTAACTCTGGGGGAGTTGTAAAATGAGCCTATTTCCAAAAAAAGTGGAGTATCCCTTTAACGCATTTCTTGTTGCTTTAACACAAAATGCATACAATTAACACAAATTTAAAATGCTTGAACTTCTTTTACACACAAGCTCAAACAAGACCAAAACAATGGATTTGTACTGCCAAATTTACCAGTGCTTTAACACTGTATGTCAGAACAGATAACACCACCATGTTCTAAACCTAACCTTACAGGCTAAAGTCAAGGTAAACAGCTGTTTATATTGTGAATTGAAACACAAATATATCCCCTGTATTTTATTCTATTGTTACAGCTGATTGAATTATGCAAATATAAAAATCACAGCTGATTTCTAGGAAACACACTCAGGGGTTGAGGTTCTTTCAATTGCATGACCATATGGTATACAGTAAAAGAGGACCTTTTTGGCGGATCTTTTGTGGAAAGAGAACAATATAGAGCAAAAAAAAAAAAACTAACAAAAAAAAAATGTCTGCACTAGGTAGAGGATGATGTGTACCAGGACAAGGGAGAGGAGTTAGAATGAGTGGTGGTGCTCAAAGAAGAGAGAGAGCTAGGGTAATGAAATAAGACCTGCACTTGTGCCAGAGGTAGAAAGGGGACAGGTGAGAGACCACTTGCCAATATACGTGATCACATGGGACAATTTTGCTTTTTTTTAAAACAAACAGCTCAAACATCCCCTCAACTTGAATTATTTAACAAAAGCAAAGAAGAAAACCTAACGGCAAAAAAGGTAAAGATATAAACACATAAACTACCGATGTTATACTTCAGATCGCTTAAGTGGCTTCGTGGGGGTGGTAAACGTCGCCATGGTAACCGCGAGTTCAACCAATCAGAGGCGTCAGTGTTTTGCTTAGAATTGTGGGTAGTGTAGTATTTCTCCAGAAGGTTGATTTCGTACCTTGTGGCTTTTATAGGAGTAGAAACTTTCGTTTCACAACCTCGTAGCTCGTGGTCAATCGACCTCGGATGGTTTAGACATTATGGCTGAAAATCAATATCCTACGGAGAAAATGAATGGGATTTTGCTGGTCTCTTGGAGGGCGGGGCCTGTTTCAATTGAAACGGGTGAAACACAGGTAAGGCCGCGTCTGACCGGAGGTATTTCAAAACGATGATGTAAGTTTAGTCATGTGACGCATATTGTACCAATAGATATTCATGTTTATGGGCGCTTTGCCTGTTCCGAACCCGAGTTCGATTGCCCTTTTTACGCGGACTCGAGTACGGTTCGCGGGTGCGCACTAGAGGGTGACACGGGAGTGGATTTTCAAACCTCTCCCGTCCCACTCCCACAAAAAAAATCCTGTCCCGTCCCAATCCCAGAAGAATGACTCCTATTCCCTCCCACTCCCGTGTGGTGTTTTTTTGACCGGAATCTGTCAGTTACAGTAAAAAAACTGGGTAACACTTTACTTGAAGAGGTGTGCATAAGACTGACATGACACCTTCATAACCATGACATGGCATAAGTCATGAATATGAAGTAGGGTTTATGCATGTTTATGACAACTGTCATTAAGTGTCTTTCGCTCAATAATGACATTTTGAATGCAAATATGACATTGTTTAAGATGTCTTTGTTATGACACCTTGACATAAACCATAACATCATAACCTGTCAGTGTCTTTGTCATGACAACTTGACATTAAATTAAGTTAAACTGTCATGTGGTTGGTTTTGACATTGGCTGTCATAAGGCCATTATAACTGTGTCATGAATATTTTTCGTGACCTCAACTACAGTGGTACAAATTGAATTTGTCATTAAACAGTTATAATGCCCTCATGACAGCCAATGTCAAAACCAACCACCTGACAGTTTAATGTAATGTTAACCCATAAAGCTAAGTGCTTTCTTAAGTTTGATAATTAATCTGCTATGTCATGTTTATGACAGGTTGTGTTGTCTTAGTAATGATGTATTGGTTTATGTCAAGGTGTCATAACAAAGACATTTCAAACAATGTCATATTTGCATTAAAAATGTCATAATTGAGCGAATGACACTTAATGTCATAAACATGCATAAAACTTCCTTCATATTCATAACATGTGTCATGTCATGATTATGAAGGTGTCATGTCAGTCTTATGCACACCCCTTCAAGTAAAGTGTTACCAAAAACTGTAAAACTGGGTTGTTTGGATGACTCGCGCACACGCAAGGTCTCTCGCTCGCTTTCCCTCTCTGCTGCCGTGTGTGTGTGCGCGCGCTCGGCGGTTTGAAGCACAATCTCTGTATTTGCTGTCCTGCGGTGTAACATGAGAGCAGTTTTAGCGTTTTACACCAAATATATAATGGAGAGTGAGTGCGACCCGGACGCGTCAGTGAATGCTGAGATAAAATGATCCTGTCAGAAGAATTGTGCGATAACTTAATTATTTATTTTTCCGTCTCTATCATTCAAAAGTTTCTCAAAAGGACGGAGAGCGTTATTAAACGAAAACGCCGTTTTCAAACGTATCCGGATTAATGTAGACGTAGCCTGAGACAACACAACAAAAAACACTAATCAATGAAGTCTGAAGATGAATATTTGCTCACCGAACACTTTGAGGATCAGCTGACTCTCCGAGCTCCCGGCCTTGTTCGTGGCGCGACAGATGTACGGTCCTCCGTCCCCTTGACCGATGTTTTTAACGGTCAGCGTGCTTTTGCCCCCATCCAGAGTGTTCAACACATACTGCTCCGAACGCTCGATCACGTGACCCTTCCTGAGGAGAGGAAACATCGGTTGATGAGATGATTAACTGTAGCTGAAATGACAACAGATATTAAAGAGGACCTTTAATGCCCTTTTACAGAGTCTTGATGTAGTTTTTGGTCTCTACTAGAACTTGAATGTTGATTATTTCCTCATATTCTCCATTGTTGCGGCTCCTCTCTTCCCAGTCTGTCAGTAACGCTCTGTTTACTTCCTGTCTCTATGAAGCCCCTCCTTCTGAAAAGCACACTGTGCTCTGATTGGTCGGCTGGATCAGTGTGTTGTGATTGGTCGAGCGCTTCGAGTGTGTTTGGGAAATGCCCCGCCCCTTTCCATAACCGCCAGTTTAACACACTACTAACTAACTCAACCAGGCCCCGCCCCTTTATTCTGCGTATTAATTATTATAATGAGGATTATTGTGACGTGTTCGTTCACGGAAGAAACTCAAGACTACAATGGAGGCGTTTCAGGAGTTCAGAATATAGAGATGTTATTCATATAGAGAATAACATTACACACTAAACACAGAAGATAAAAGCATAAAAAATCCTCTTTAAATTGATTTAACAGTCTATAAAACAACATTTTCTCACTTACATCTCATTTGTGTAAATTAATTTGTAGAAAAGTAATGTCCATGACAACATGACTGCATTAAGCATTAAACAAACAACTTATATCTTAATGTGTGTAATTTTATAACATATTTATTTTATTTCAGCATCATTACTCCAGTCTTCAGTGTCACATGATCCTTCAGAAATCACTCTAATATGATGATTTGATGCTTAAGAAACATTTATGATTATTATCAGTGTTGAAAACAGTTTAATATTTTTGTGGAAACCGTGATGCATGTTATGTTTCAGGATTCTTTGATGAATAGAAAGCATTGAAATAGAAATGTTTTATATGTTTAATGCACTCTAGCTGAATAAAATAATTAATTAAAAAAAGTTCTAGTTCTCTAGCTACATCTTTGTTTGTTAGTTAAACTAAGACCCACAGAAGAGTTTCTGAGTTTAAGCTACAGAAAGTACAGAGACAAAAGAAAAGTAACTATAGTAATGAAGATTCATGTAACGAACAATTCAATCTCAATAACAAGGACACAATTAAGGGAAGTGGATGCAGGGCGATCAGGCAAAACAAAGGGAACACGCAATTAGATTTAACAAGCTAACCGAAGCAGCCGGGAACACGAGTCTGGACTCAAACACAACCCGAGCCGAAAATTATGATTCTGTCAACATTTACAGAGTCGTTATTCAGTGAAAATGAAAGAGAACATCTGCTAAACATCTCCTTATGTGATTCACAGAGGAAGAGGCCATGAATCGAATCAGCAAAATGATGACAGTACGTTAATTTCTGGCTCAACTGTGCCTTTAAATAGGATGAGGAACAGATGCAAACTATAACTAATTAACAGCTGCAAATAATGATGATAATTATAACAGTGTGCTAACATTAACCTCACAAATCTATCTGATTGTAAATGTTATATTTTCCGTCATTATTACTGGTATGCTGAAGTGCATATTTATTTGAAAATTATATTTGGTAACACTTTACTTGAAGGGGTGTGCATAAGACTGACATGACACCTTCATAATCATGAATATGCAGGAGTTTATGCATGTTTATGACAACTGTCATTAAGTGTCATTCGCTCAATTATGACATTTTGAATGCAAATATGACATTTTTTGAGATGTTTTTTATATAACAACTTGACATAAACCAATACATCATAACCTGTCAGTGTCTTTGTCACAACTTGACATTACCAAGGCAACATACATTGTCATAAATATGTCATAAAGATGACATAGCAGATTAATTATCAAACTTAAGATAGCACTTAGCTTTATGGGTTAACATTACATTAAACTGTCATGTGGTTGGTTTTGACATTGGCTGTCATGAGGCATTATAACTGTGTCATGAATATTTTTCTTGACCTCGACTACAGTGGTACACATTTAATTTGTCATTAAAATGTTATAATGGCCTCATGACAGCCAATGTCAAAACCAACCACATGACAGTTTAATGTAATGTTAACCCATAAAGCTAAGTGCTTTCTTAAGTTTGATAAATAATCTGCTATGTCATGTTTATGACATATTTATGACAGGTTGTGTTGTCTTGGTAATGTCAAGTTGTCATAACAAAGACATCTCAAACAATGTCATATTTGAGCGAAAGACACTTAATGACAGTTGTCATAAACATGCATAAAACCTCCTTCATATTCATGACATGTGTCATGTCATGATTATGAAAGTGTCATGTCAGTCTTATGCACACCCCTTCAAGTAAAGTGTTAACCTTATATTTTTTAACTCAATCAAATGATTTTATGTTTATTGCACTGAATTCTATAGAACTGAATTAGAATATTACTCATAAATGCTTATTAATCTAATTAAAAATAATCAATTGAGACCTGGATCAGGTGTCTTAAAAAGATAGCGATCATTCTGTCATCATTTAATAAATCCAATGTCGTTCCAACACCGTTTGACTTTCTTTCTTCCATGGAACACAAACTATAATATACTATAATATATAGAAATAATATTTTTAAGAACAAACAGTTTTAGACCAAATTGATGTCCATTGTATCAACAAAAATTCTATCCAACGGAAGAGAGAAAATCATACAAATATGCCTTGAAATAGGATGCAGAACAGATGCAAACAATAACTAATTAACAGCTGAAAAGAATGATGATAATTAACTAAAGCAGGTGTGCAGTGCTAACTATAACATATAAAGCACACTTTCTGCTCTGGTATGTTTACATTTTATTTATTTTTATTTATTTAGAATAAAAAGATTATTCTATAGAACTGAATTAGATTTTTTTTCTTCCCTAATGCTTATTAATCAAATTAATAATAATGAACTGAAACCTGCAGGATCATGCCTCTCCTGTCTGTGCAATCGAACGGCATTTAAAAACCTCACATTAATATTCATTTGTGAATCTACAGTGTTTTTTATATGTGAACTCCTATGACATCATCTGCACTTTAAGTGGCTGTAATTTTAAAGTTGAATTGAATTAAAGAGAACTTTGTTCTTCTGCGGTAAAAGTACCTCTGATTTGATGCACATTTACGAAACCATCGTGCCAATCCTTAATGGGTTTAAATCGGTGGAAACTATAATTGTGCTGCACTTTGCGCTTGTAATATTCAGACTGATGGACCTTCACACTTCTCTGGACCTTCTCATCAGTTCCAGCCATGAGAAAAACTAATCAAACCTGAGAGATACAGCAATGACACTATATGGAGAACAGATGTTGTCCAGCTTCTCAGATGTTTCTCACTCTAGAACTCCAGAAAGATCTCAACAACGTCTCAAACTGTGCTCATATTGATGAAACATTTTCAAAAGGCACGCTGAATTTCTCCCTCACACAATGCAAAGATTTCAGAGAAAGTCCCGAGTTTGAGTGATTCTGGCCCTCACCTCAGTTATCATGCAAGGCTTTGAACATCTGATCAAAGCACAGATCAGCTCTACACTTCTGACGCCACAGACACGCTGACGATTTGCATACAGAGAGATATATGAATCGAGGACACTGTGTCCTATATACTACAGTAGCAATGATGCCCAGCGCCCTCCACACTCACTCGTTTGCTCGCTCGCTCACTCACTCACTCACACACACACACACACACTCACTCACTCACTCACTCACTGACTCACTCACTCAAACGCTCACTCGCTCGCTCGCTCGCTCGCTCACTCACTCACTCACTCACTCACTCACTCACTCACTCACACACTCACTCACTCACTCACTCACTCACTCACTCACTCACTCACACACTCACTCACTCACTCACTCACTCACTCACTCACTCACTCACTCACTCACACACTCACTCACACACTCACTCACTCACTCACTCACACACTCACTCACTCACTCACTCACTCACTCACTCACTCACTCACTCACTCACACACTCACTCACACACTCACTCACTCACACTCACTCACTCACTCACTCACTCACTCACTCACTCACTCACTCACTCACTCACTCACTCACTCACTCACTCACTCACTCACTCACTCACTCACTCACTCACTCACTCACTCACGCACGCACGCACGCTCACTCACACACTCACTCACACACTCACTCACACACTCACTCACTCACTCACTCACTCACTCACTCACTCACACACTCACTCACACACTCACTCACACACTCACTCACTCACACACTCACTCACTCACTCACTCACTCACTCACTCACACACTCACTCACACACTCACTCACACACTCACTCACTCACTCACTCACACACTCACTCACACACTCACTCACTCACTCACTCACTCACTCACTCACTCACTCACTCACTCACTCACTCACGCACGCACGCACGCACGCTCGCTCGCTCGCTCGCTCACTCACTCACTCACTCACTCACTCACTCACTCACTCACTCACTCACTCACTCACTCACTCACTCACACACTCACTCACTCACTCACTCACTCACTCACTCACTCACTCACTCACTCACTCACTCACTCACACACACACACATCCATTCCCAACCGCTGGATCTTTAAGCTCTGTCTCTAAGCTTAAGGAATAAAACATGTTCTAAGAACATTTTGCTAATGATCCAATTAAGCTAGGAAAAGGTCACTTCTGTCCGGTTTTTGAAAGTTTTTCTTGGTTATGCGAACATTCCATTTTGTCATTCTGCAGAATAGATAACTCTGACCGAACATTCTATTAAAGGGATAGTTCACTCAATTAAGTTATTTTTTACCCACCCTGGCGTTGTTCATTTTCAGTCCACAAAAAAATAAATGAAAAATGTCCCGCTCGCGCTCATACATATAATCTTGGTGAAATGGCTTTTTTTAAATGACGCAAAAGTATCACAGATCTCATGCGATACGTGTCGTATATTCCACACGGCTATATGATAGGGTTTGGTGAAAAACAAACTGAAATTCCATATATTATTTGACCAAAAAATAATAATTTGAAGACTCGCACAGAAAAACACACAAGTTGTGAGAAAATAAGATTAATAAAAAGGAAATTCCCAAAAAAGGTCTCTCACTGAGTTTAACCCATTTGTGCCGGATGCTGCGTGCCGAAACCTTATATCTACCGCCGGTTACTGCGTTGCGCAACTCTGAACCTCCTGCCGGCTGCTGCGTGGCGCAGCATTTTGTATTCGTCATCCTTTTCATGACGCTTGCAGCATAGAACGCACTGTCATTGGTTCAAATACACATGAGGTGGGTCTTGTTGATTTTTTAAAGACCACGTGACCACCCAAATGTACTGTAGTTCGCTAAAAATCACGTCAATCAATCAGCTATACACGTGCATTTGTTTGGGATTTTTTTTGGAGACGCGAGCGAGAAAATGGCAACGACAGAGGCGTGTGCAAAGGCAAGAATACCGAAGGCAAGACACAGCCCGACAAATTAAGCGTCTGGGACTTACTTTCACTTTGATTTGCGATAGTTTGCAGCGCGTTGGCTTGATGAATAGATGCTCAGCTGCTCATCTGAGGTGATGCGTCGTGTCGCAGTAGCGTCGTCATATCTGACTATAACATGACATATAGCCTATAACACGCTCTCACACGTTTATCTTTTAGCATTTTTGGGAGGAGTAAATTTTACTTATGTGGTTTCAACAACCAGATGCATTTACACTTGTCCAGTTTCGTCTGGAATGCGGCCCAGACCTCCTCCTGAAGTGGTTTGAGCGATTGGATTCAAATCCATCTCGGAGGGCATTTACACCTGGTCTTTTCACGATCGGATAGCTATCCGATCACAGAAAACGCGTGAAGTGGCCAGGTGTAAACAGCCCCACACACACCGCGCGCACCGAACAGACGCGCGGTCACCAACTCGAAGTGGAACCCTGTCTCCAAAACGGAGATGAAGACATTTGTCGGGCTGTGTCTTGCCTTCGGTATTTTGAAGCTGCCAGCACGCAGGGATTTCTGGAGGCCATGGCAAGGGACCGCTTCGACATGATCTGGAGGTAATTATTTGTGTTTTGTTTTTATAATGAATAACTAGCATAATAAATTGTAATATAATTATGTGATGATGGTTGATAATGATAATACTAAATACAATAATGTTAATATAAATACAATACTGGCATAATGAATAAATAGCATAATAAATAGTAATATAATTATGGCATAATGAATAAATATAAATACTATAAATATACATAAATAACATAATACATATGAATAAATAAATACAATGATGGCAATAAATGTTATGTTAGAAATTATTTTTATCATATGCATTTTCAGATATCTCCAAGATAACATCGATGCATGAGCCAGAGATGTGAGCCATGGAGCTCAGAGACTGTTCCCAGTTCCACCTCAGGACTTTCCCCACCTCTCTCTCATAACAAGAATCCTTGTTCAGTGTGTTGGCATGTTTAAAATGTTATTTGTTTTATTTTATATAATTGATTTATATTTTTTTTCTTCCCCATATGATTTTGAGAATTTTTAGAAAAATGTGTTGTTATGTTAGTGCTAAGGGAGCATGTCTTAATAAAACCTGTGATTCTTACCTTTAAAATGTATTTTATTTCATGTTTCTAAGTACTACAGAGGCTGAGATATTAAGGTTTTGGTAGACGTTGACAATTCGAAGTATTTTTTCAGAAAACCCTCAGGAGATTAGGATATTTATCCTAGAATAACATAGGTTTTTATAGGCGTTTTTAGCAGGCGTTTTAGGAGTAAATGGGTTAATAGGCCTATGTCACAAAAAAATTGAAGGTCTTTTAGTAGGGATACGGCTCTTCCGGTTAGCTTTTTACAATGGCGGAGTCCGATAGATACCGCTGGACCAAACCCTAACCCTAACCCTAGCCCTAACCCTGACCAAATCTCTCCGCAACCTGCCTGAAGTCACATATGACGATGTGGTTCTGATGGTAAATGAAAACTCTCAAGTGGAAACGTCAAAACTGAGGAAAGGGTACACTACAACAACAGCTGCGGGTGTAGCCTGCCATTGTTGTTATAGCTCTAGCTGTTCGCCAGTAAGGTAAACGTTTCTATGGTAACAGCGAGTTGGACCAATCAGCAGACATTGCTGCTACGCTTAGGATTGTGGGTAGTGTAGTTTTTTTTGCATAAGATCGCGGATAAAACATGTTTTTCTTAAAGGGGTCATGAACTGGCTTTTAAAAAAAATATATTGTTGTCTGAGGTCAACTTATGACCTTCGCTTGGTTTTTACATTCAAAAACATCAAAATGAACGCCCACTGCTGTGAGTGGATAACAGTTTTGCATATTATAATGAGTTTCGTGTAATGCGCGAATCGGTGGGCGGGGCTAAACCGGCCGTGTTGAAGTAGGCGTTGATCTTCTTCTGCGGGGGTGGTGTTTTATCCTCTTTGTCGTCATAGTTCCCCACTTTGAAAACCGAGTCGTTTGCTGAGCCTGGTGTCAATAAAAGCTTTTATTGGACTAACAAGGACGTTTTCAGTTCTGAAACTTACAGGATATTCTTATAATATGATGACCTCTTAGATGTCAAAAGCTCAAGGAAAATTTGATTTCTCAGTTCATCACCCCTTTAAAACAAGGTTGATTTCAAGCGAACTTATAGCTTCTACGACAACATCATAGCTCGTGGTCAGTCTACCTCGGATGGTTTAGACATTATGGCTGATAATCTAAATCCTTATCGAGAAATACTGTTGACCGGAAGTTTTGAATCCCAACTCCGCGTTCCGGAAGCAGGAAGTGTGACATAGGCCTATATCTCCGGACAAGACCTCAGTCATGACAGTCGGATTGACAAATGTGAACACGATATCTTCTTGTTATGACAAACATAACGGATATATTCACCCCAGAGAATGATTGTATTTCAAGTTCAGAAAAAAAACAAGGGTATAGAGCATTAGTACAACACCAGGGTGAGTAAATAACGACAATTTTGATCTTTTGAGTGAACTACCCCTTTAATGTTAGCGGAAGAATGTTTGTTCATAGCTTTGCTAGAACAATCAGCCAAAGCTGGGCACCAACATTCATAGTTTCTCTTGACAAACGTTACTGTTACCCACCAGTACCAGGTCACCTGAGGGTCGGGGGAGCCGGAGGTGATGCAGGTGAACGTCACCGACTCCTGGTAGTCTGCCGTGGCGTTGAAGGACTGCTGTGGCACGGACAGAACCGGAGGAACTGGAACGACACCAGACACACAGTTAATCATGCATGTTCAATACAGTTTCTCTCTGAATGCAGGTAAAGTCCGATGCTTGCGTTTGCCATGTTTGGATTAGACTAACAATTACCCGACATATGTGTCTCCTGTCTGTAATTAAACCAAACGGCAACCATCCGGTCACAATCCAACACTGAAGTGAGTTAAACTGCAGTTCATCAACTGGCCACTAGAGACTGGCTGCAGAGGAGAGTCAATCCCATAGACCCCCATGTTAAAATCCCCAACTTTACAGCAGAAAAAATAATGTTTACAGCCTGCTGCAAAAAGTGGTTTTGGTCTATATCGCTAATTTTGCCCTTCATGACGACTGTGAGAGATGTGAATTTTTTTTTAAACTCATCCGTTTAAATAATATTAAGGCTTAAAGTTGTGCATAATTAAGGGCGTGGCCACTTGAGTGACAGGTGGATTGCCGCTGATGTCACTACTAGCCGTTTGTCTGCTGTGTGTTAGCGTCACGTCACCTCAGCTAATCCGCCTTTTTGCACTCTTTCGTTTATCCGGGAGTGACGCGCGGCCAAGATGGCGACGGCCGGCTCCGCCCACTTTGAGTTTCAAAAATGCTCTTCAGAAACACTACGAGTGACGTCACGCACATGTTTTTTTACAGTCTATGAATGAAACTAATTTAACTATCAAACCACGTCAGCCGTTTGTTTACACTCTCTCTTTAATTTGATTCCCCTTAAATTTCCCACAGTAATGTCCTTATTTCAAAACATCTGTTTCATGTCAGTCTGATGGGCTGAATCGATCTGAAAAGATGATTGAAGAGAATAAAACAGACCTCGCCGAGCACAATCATTATTCGCCGCTCTGTGATTTGCTCCCTGTTAGATTTCGCCCGAGTTCAAAGAGGTTGAAATGACGAGTTTTTTTGGGTGATGTGTATCTGTGAAGGACATCTCGGTGACATTTCCTTTTAAAAGATCAAGCAGACGCGGAGAGAAGTTGCCGATTCGACCCCTGTCTGCGCTCAAACGGCTCCTCTGATGATGAAAGTCGGGGTTAAGGGCTCGGAAAGAGCACGCTAGCGCATGTCTGCATGCTAATCATCAGCGTAAACGGATTCCACATACACAACTGTACAGGATAATTAGAAGAAACCGAGACACAACAAACAAGGAACCAGAACAAAGACAAAGCACTTGCTCAATTGTGTGAATAATCTGCTAAAAACACAATGTCAGAATGTCACAAATGCTGGTTTACGCTAGTTACGAGCTCATGCTGGTCAACCAGTTCGACCTAGAGAAGTCTTGCTGGTTCAGCTAACTGGTGGAGACACAAGCACAACATTATCAAAAAACACCACATATGACAGCTGGCATGAGGCAAGATGGTGGACTAACAACCGACTTTTTTAACTAACCCTGTTTGTGCCCTAAAAATGCTCTGAGAAGTTGCATCTCTGAATTCTTACTGTAAATATGACGTGTATATACATCCACACTGCAAAAATTAGTAAATCTAAGAGAGTAAGAGAGAAAATTGGTCTTCTTGTGAATTTTAAGTCATTTTAAGGTAGTTTTTTACCAAAAACAAGTGACAGCTATAAGGTGCATTAATGTTTTTGTGCATGAATTTTAATAAGAAAGATCAAATATGATTGTTTTTGTTACACTGAAGAAAGAAAAAATCCCTTCTTGAAACAAGCAAGATGCACTTAAATTTAAGTAAAGCGTACTAAAATTATTAATTTATTGGGTTGTTTTAAGAATTTCATCTATTTTCAGGTTATTGTGCATCTTTTTTTTTTTTTTAAATAAGCTGTTTAAGGTTAAGGTTTAATATTCTGAAAATGTAAGGTTAAATATTCTATTTTTAATGCAGTCTTACAAAAATTACTATTATTTATCATTTTAGTCTAGTTTTAAGATCCAATAGCATTTATTAGTGACTAGATATTTATGCTATTTTCAAAAATTCTTATCAAGTCAGTTTTTTTGCATGATTTTTCAGTGCATCTTGCTTGTTTCAAGAAGGCCATTTCAGTACTGTATTTCCGTCTTCAACAAAACATATTGGTTTAATAACACAACCACCAATCATATTTCCCTCAAAGAGTCTTCAATCATCCAAACTAGCCTCAAACAGATGGTGCGCATATATGCAAAACGCCCGTGTTAATTCAATAAGGAAGGTCAAAGCAGAAAGGGGCTTTTCATTATGACAGCGGATGGTGTTTCAACACGCCGTTGCGATCCACTGCAGCTCCAGCCAAGGCTGCGAATAAATCTACGGGAAAAAATTCTGGATTCAATCTCTGTTCTTGGATACGAGACTCAGGCGTTGACGCTTTCTAGTCAGCCTTTGCTAAGTGATTTAAGCAGCAGGTTGTTCTGTTTTCGTGGCAGACGGCGCTTGCCATGTCTTCGGGATAATAGGATGCGCCTCATTGAGCGAGCTTATTGGATCTTCCTGAGAGCTATAAGTGGTGATGCTAAATTGAATGCAATATGCTTCTTTTTTTTTTTCTTTGCATGCTATTACATCAGTTTAAAGAAGTATGAGTTGTGCAAATACTATTGTGTCCGTTCAGGCAGAGCTCAGCGCTATCAAATCCTGATGATGGCTCATTTCGCGGAACAAGGTAAATGAATGAGTTCAAAAGACAGGCGGTGTTTCGTGAAGCGCTCGCCAAGATAAGGTCGTCGTTTGCTTGTGACTCACGGAAGCTTGAAGAGGGTGTTAATTGAAAGATTTAGTCTCAAATCTAGTCAGCAGAAAATTGAGTGTAAAAACGCTGAGATGATAAACTATGTGTGGATTTGTAAAGTGAAACGCCCATTTTAGTTTGAATGTGAAAAGACCAGCATTACGGTCTTAACTGGTCTCGTCAGACTGGTCATAGACATACCTTTACCAGCAAAACCTGTCATCTAGCATGGCCTGATAAAGCTGGTTGACCAAAGAAGTCTTGCTAAGCTAGTTTAGCAGTCTAAAAGCAACACACCACCATCTAAAACACAATAACAAATGACCAAATGTTTCATTTCCCATCAAAACATTCATAGATGTGTACATTCAGTACATGTAATGTTAGCCAAGGACACATTTTTGCAAAAAAACAGCTCTTTTAACAGTACAAAAAAAGAGTGATTGTGTTAATGGTCTTTCTTTATAATAGACGCTGATGAGGCAAGACATAACATAAAATTCAACAAAGTATATCAACAAAACTTAAGCATCATATGGGTTACCACACACAAGTGTGACAGAATCACGTACTACCTTAATGTCCACTCTCAAAAATAACAGCAAAAAATGTTTGTTTTTGTAAGTGACGCCATTGAAGAACCATTTTTGGTTCCCTAAAGAACCTTTTGGTAAAAAGTTCTTAAAATACATATTTTTTTCTTTAATGTGAAAAACATTTTATAATCCTATATAAAATTATCCCATTATAACACCAAAAAGTGGCACAAAAGCATTATGTGTATATCGTTTCACACGTTTTCAACGATACATGACAAGTATATCTGTTATGTACGATGATTTTATAGATCACATTTTCATGTAAAGCAGATTTTTTTTTCATGCTATGAAAATATTATAAGAAAAATGTATTATAAGTCAGCAATTTTAAAAGTACTGGTAAAGTGATGGTCATATTCTAGATATTCAAGCTTTAAAACGACACCTATGTTGTGTTGGTTAAGCAAGTGGTTGTTAAGTACACTGCAAAAAATGCTTTTCTCACTCAGTATTTTTGTCTTGTTTCCAGTCCAAATATCTAAAAATTCTTAAATAAAGATGCATTTACTAGATGAGTAAAATAAGATGTTGTATTTTCTGGGGAAATTAATCAAAATTAAGTGAGTTCATGCTTAAAAATAAAGCTAAATGATCTGCCAATGGGGTAAGAAAAATAATCTTAATTCAAACAGAAACAAAACATTATTTTCTGACCCCATTGGCAGATAATTTTGCTTGTTTTAAGCATCAACTCATTTTTCCCCCCATTAAACAAGACTTAATATCTTTTGTCATTTTACTACTTTAGTAAATGCATCTTGATTTAAGAAATGTTTGATATTTGGACTGGAAACAAGACCAAAATACTAAGTAAGAAAAGCATTTAAACTTAAACAACGATAGATTATGGGAATTGGGAATTTAAAGTCAATCCATAAAGTCAATACAGCTATACTTGTTCTGAACCAATCCCTTCAGATAGTCTTTAAAAGATCAGTTTACCGTCAGCGTCTTGATCATCTCAATGTTATGTTGAATATTTCAGGACCTGCAGATTCGTCTGTACTGACAGCCATTATTGAAGGAGCTCGTCTTAGAGAAGTACATGGATGATTGAGTCGATAAGCTACAGCGTGACACTGAAACACTCGCACAGTTATTGAGCCGTTCAGATCTCAGTGAGAAGTGCACATGTTTCCAGCTCTCACCGTTCACCAGCACCACGATGTCCCTGAAATCGATCTCTCCTCGGGCCTCCACGCGCGCCTCGCAGCGATACACACCCTCGTCGGCTTTGCTCACGCGCAGGATCTGCAGGTTGTTGGTGGGAAGGACTTGAAATCTGCCTTCAGGAAGAGAAAGAAACACAGACATCAAAACTAACCACTGCATTGTATGGTTGCGTGTGAGTGTGTGAGTGTTATTCACAAACAGTGAACTTATTGCATATAGGTTTAAATGTACAAGTTGTACGTGAATATATGGTCACCGTGATTTTGCCAAGTAAGACATGTTCCTGGATCAACATATTTTGTTGTTCCTGGATCAACATTCCTGTCCCAAAATGTAGTCCTTACCCAATCCCTACCCCTAAACCTAACCCATTACTTTTCCCTAAAATTATAAGGTAATGATAGGTGAATAACACTGATGTTTAAGTACTTCACCCTGGTTCTTCTAAGCCTAAACTTGACATAAACTGTAAACTTGTCACTCACATCTGATTGGTTGATTGGAAAGTTGTTCCAGGATCAACAAAGATGTTGATCCAGGATTATATGGTACTTGGTGAAATCACGTTCACCGTGAATATATAGGGTTAATAGACATTTGGAAAAGATTTTGGGGTAGACCTGACCTGTTAAAAAGAGATGGTGCCGCTCTTCTCTCTAGTAATATGGCACATGTTCTATATGTACTATAAGACCATAGTCTTAAGAGTTGAACCTTGACTAACTGTGGCCCAGGTCAGACTAAACCCCCCGTCTGCCAGCAGTCTCACGCCACCGAAGTCAGATAAATCCCAACACATAGAGACTCTTTCACCTAGGTAACACTTTACTTGAAGGGGTGTGCATAAGACTGACATGACACCTTCATAATCATGACATGACACATGTCATGAATATGAAGGAGGGTTTATGCATGTTTATGACAACTGTCATTAAGTGTCATTCGCTCAATTATGACATTTTTAATGCAAATATGACATTGTTTGAGATGTCTTTGTCATGACAACTTGACATTACTAAGACAACACAACCTGTCATAAATATGTTATAAACATGACATAGCAGATTAATTATCAAACTTAAGAAAGCACTTAGCTTTATGGGTTAACATTACATTAAACTGTCATGTGGTTGGTTTTGACATTGGCTGTCATGAGGCCATTATAACATTTTAATGACAAATTCAATGTGTACCACTGTAGTCGAGGTCAAGAAAAATATTCATGACAGTTATAATGCCTCATAACAGCCAATGTCAAAACCAACCACATGACAGTTTAATGTAATGTTAACCCATAAAGCTAAGTGCTTTCTTAAGTTTGATAATTAATCTGCTATGTCATGTTTATAACATATTTATGACAGGTTGTGTTGTCTTAGTAATGTCAAGTTGTCATGACAAAGACACTGACCGGTTATGATGTATTGTAATGGTTTATGTCAAGTTGTCATAACAAAGACATCTCAAACAATGTTATATTTGCATTCAAAATGTCATAATTGAGCGAATGACACTTAATGACAGTTGTCATAAACATGCATAAAATCTCCTTCATATTCATGGTTATGAAGGTGTCATGTCAGTCTTATGCACACCCCTTCAAGTAAAGTGTTACCAAATGTAATTGATGTTCAAAAAATAAAAAACATTTTAAAGCTTGCGTTGCTGAATATTCGATCCCTTTCTTTAAAAGCACTTATTGTTATTGATATAATTACAGATCATAACCTAGATGTGCTGTGTTTGACAGAAACCTGCTAAAACCAGACGAGTACATTACTTTAAATGAGTCCACCCCGCAAGATTACTGTTATAAATGAAATTTATAAGTAATGAACTTACTAAAGCTGGATGACACTACAGGTGAAACTCGAAAAATTAGAATATCGTGCAAAAGTTCATTTATTTCAGTAATTCAACTGAAAAAGGTGAAACTAATATATTATATAGACTCATTACATGCAAAGTGAGTTATTTCAAGCCTTTATTTGTTATAATTTTGATGATTATGGCTTACAGCTATGGAAACCCCAAATTCAAAATTAGAATATTGTGAAAAGGTTTTCATATCTGTAAGCCATAATCATCAACATTATAACAAATAAAGGCTTGAAATATCTCACTTTGCATGTAATGAGTCTATATAATATATTAGTTTCACCTTTTAAGTCGTATTTTCATCTAGATCTGCTGTACAGCCGAAACAAACGTTGTTGGATTATTTTCCTGTTATCTCTGTAAAGCTGCTTTGAAACAAACTGTATTGTATAAAGCGCTATAGAAATAAAGGTGCCTTGACTTATCTTTAAGCAACAGTAATAGTGATCCTGATACTCACGTTAGCAAATTGCACTAATAAAAAAATAAAAAAATAGTGTCTGTGCCTTTCAGACTTTACAGTTTTGGATTCTTAGGATTGATCACTAAACTAAAAACCAGACATAGGGTTTGTAAGAGAAATCATTCTGTTATGTTTAAAGCCTTTGACAGCAATATAGTCCTCTGTGCGGCGAAATGAAAAAAGCAGAGGATTTAATCAACAGACTTCTTTTTCATCGGAGCACAATAATAGGAAAATATTATCATCAATCCTCAAAACTACTTCTGCTTCCATTTCAAGGACATCTGCTATAAATGAAACACCTTCAGGATTACAGCCTTTCTTCTGCTTTTGCCATCCCTCGCTGATAAACACACACCTTTTCTCTTCTCATCCAGGAGAGACATTTACAACCGGCTCCCTAATTAGAATAAAAATAATCAAATCTCCATCTTTTAATCTTCCAGGCTGGAAAGTGCAAATAGCTTGTCAAAGTTCTGCCGTTGAATTTCAATTAAGGGTTTGACACCTAAAATGTAGATAGAAGTTTTTCTTCCGTCAGCAGAGAACTTTACTGGATCCAGACTCTGAACGTGCTTTATTGTTTTAGCATTTCAAACCCAACACACACCTTTTCTTAAAATGTTTAGATAGCAAAGTGTGTTTGTGCATCTTTCTTTACAATAAATGACTGTTCTCTTTATGTGTAAGTCACTTTGGATAAAAGCGTCTGCCAACTGATTAAACATAAATGACACTTGAGATATATTCTTATTCAAATTCTTTGTCAAATCAATTAATACAGGTTTGTAAAGATGTGTGTGTGTGTGTGTGTATTTATGTAGAGTGTATATATATATATATATACACACACATATTATATATTTACAAACTTGTATGTAAGATGTGATTAATCAAATCGATTATAACATCTAGCATACAAGTTTGTAAATATGTGTGTGTGTTTATTTATGTACAGTGTGTATACACACACACACACACACACACACGACCACATCTAACATAAAAGTATGTAAATATATAATATGTGTGTGTGTGTGTGTGTATATATATACACTACATTAAATACACACACACACACACACACATATTATATATTTACAAACTTGTATGTTAGATGCGATTAATCAAATCGATTATCACATCTAGCATACAAGTTTGTAAATATGTGTGTGTGTGTGTATTTATGTACTGTGTGTATACACACACACACACACACGACCACATCTAACATAAAAGTATGTAAATATATAATATAATATGTGTGTGTGTGTGTGTGTATATATATATATATATACACTGTACATTAAATACACACACACACACACACACATATTATATATTTACAAACTTGTATATTAGATGTGGTCGTGTGTGTGTGTGTGTGTGTGTGTATACACAATGTACATAAATACACACACACACACACACACACACATTTTATATATTTACAAACTTGTATGTTAGATGCGATTAATCAAATCGATTATCACATCTATCATACAAGTTTGTAAATGTGTGTGTGTGTGTGTATTTCTGTACAGTGTGTATACACACACACACACACACACACACACACACACGACCACATCTAACATAAAAGTTTGTTAATATATAATATATGTGTGTGTGTGTATATATATATAAATATATACACTGTACATAAATACACACATATTATATATTTACAAACTTTTATGTTAGATTAATCAAATGGAGTAATCGCAATTAATCATATCTAACATAAAAGTTTGTATATATATATATATATATATATACATATATATGGGTGTGTATACACACACACACACACACACACACACACACACACACACACACACACACACACACACACACACACACACACACACACACACACACACACATATATTATATATTTACAATAAGAAGTTGTACATTTTATTTTCAGGTCTATGCTCCAAAAGAGATTAACAGGTAATAAGAGGATCATAACTATTACATAAATGTAAGTTATTACCATAAAATCCCCTAAAAATATTTCCTAAATCCTTTCATTGAAATGAAAATATCAGCGGGTTACATGAAGCGCCTCGGTTCTTACTGTTGTGTTCGGACGTGATTTCTCTGTTCTTGTAGAACCAGGACACGGCTGGCACAGGCGAACTGATGACATCACAGATGACCTCGGCGACCTCGGCCTGACGAAACTCCTGCGGCGTCTTCACCTCGCGAAACGTCAACTTCTCTGTGAACACACACACACACACACAACAGGAATCTCACACGTGCCTCAACCGGACACACACCGGCTCGGGAAAACAAATCCTGCAAATTAAAAAGTCACATATCTAAACGTATTTGATTTTGTCGTCTGTCACTTTAAATGCTCAAGCTTTTTTAAAGCAGGATGGATTCTGATTGGCTATTGGCTGGTTTTATCATTCATCAGCTGGATTTTTTTTTTTTTTTTTTTTTGAAAGTGATTCCTTTTGGCAGAGGTTGCGAGCATGTTTAAACTAAAGGATTTATACTTTTATTAATTTGATTCGCTATTCCACATAGATCATGCCAGCTAGTTCCTGACCTGATTCAGACTAATAAACACATAGCTGGAGCGGATTGATATTGCCTTGATCTGGAGCGAGGTTTACGAGAGGTAATGTGAACACAAGTAGGGCATCCTGAAATCTGTCCCAATCACACATGCCAACCCTCCCGATTTTTCCGGGAGACTCCCGAATTTCAAAGCCCCTCCCGAAAATCTCCCGGACCGACCTTTCTCCCGAATTTCTCCCGATTTCCACCCGGACAACAATATTGCTAACGTAGACTCACTGTATTCCGGACACTTTGCACAGTAAAACGTCCCGTAAGATATCAATCCGCGGAAAGATAAACCTGATTGGCTCGTCTGTCTCTGGGGACATGCCTTCCACACGTTCCAAAGTTTGATTGACACATTTTGGACAAATCATTTTGGAGAAATCTTGAAAAAACTGACGGGAGACACGCAATGTCCGGATTACCGTGAGGACTCACGGTGTTCCGGACGGCTGAAAATTTCTACTCACTGTGTTTCGGACAGTTAAGGAGGAGTTATTTCTAATATAAAACGCATACATTTTAACAACTATAAGTTGGTGAAATAATCATATTAATCTTCATAACTTTGTTGTATAAGCGTCTATATACACACTATTTTAATCGACGATTGCTCATGCGAGCATCCTATTCGGTAACACTTTATTTTAAGGTGCTTGTAATAAGCAGTAATTAACAGTTAATAAGACACTTATAAGACCTTATAAGATGCATATAAGACGCATATAAGCATTAACTAATGATAATAAATAAATAAAATTAAATAATAAATTTCTCAAGTATCAATACATTGCACTTTTAGAACAGCCGAACAAACATAAATGGTAACACAAACTCCCAGTCCCTTAAAAATTGACCTTCCCAAGAGGGAGTATAGTTTCCCTGATCTCTTCAGGGCCTGGACCTTTAATTAACGCTTATATGAAGTAGTTAATGCTTATATGCATCTTATAAGGTCTTATAAGTGTCTTATTAACTGTTAATTACTGCTTATTACAAGCACCTTAAAATAAAGTGTTACCTTATATTCTAACGTTAACGTTAACTCTCAATTAGAGTGCGCTGCAGTTCCAGTTTTCACCACAGATTAACATGGGAAAACTGTGGGGCGCTGTAGAGCCGAGGAGCATCATTACATAAAACGAATACGCCACCGTTTTTTTAAATAGGGGAGATTCAACATCTCCCCTACATTTAGATTGGTGGGCAAACTCATTTTTGTCTCGGTGTGTGCATTGTCTTAGTTTGGCAGCGCCGCCGCTAGCTTAGCTTAGCATAACGAATGGAATCCTTTGTTGCCGGATAGCATGTCGTGAGTAAAAGAGATCCAAAAAAAAAAAAAAACTAATGACTTCTTGTGGCCTGCGTATTCACAACGAGTACAAATACCAATGCAGATTAAGACTATAGGCGATTTCCTAGGCAGATATTGACCTGGGACAATATTGGGGTGAAGCACATGCGAAGCACTGCTACTTGTGCGCAGAGATATCAAAGATATTCGGTGCCGGTCACGCCGGTATGTTGATGGAAGTTGGGGGATTTCAGGTGTTGCGGGATGTCTCTGCGCCCAAGTAGCAGTGCTTCGCCTGTGCTTCACCCCAATGTCGTTTTTTTTAGGATCACTTTTAGTCAAGACATGCTATCCGGCAACAAAGGATTCCATTCATTATGCTAAGCTAAGCTAGCGGCGGCGCTGCCAAACTAAGACAATGCACGCACTGAGACAAAAATGAGTTTGCCCAGCTATCTAAATGTAGGGGAGATGTTGAATAACCCCTATTTCAAAAAACAGTGGCGTGTTCCTTTAACGTAATGATGCTCCTCGGCTCTACAGCGCCCCCCAGTTTCCCCATGTTAATCTGTGGTGAAAACTGGAACTGCAGCGCACTCTAATTAAGAGCCATTGGGACAGATTTCAGGATGCCTGCTGACTTTACAACTAATAAAAGTAGTCTAAAAAATATTTGTTAAATAACATTTACAGGCAAGCCGCGGCTGGTGACCGCATTCATTCTCTCAGTTATTCCTAAAGTGTACTTGAAAATAGACATAATCTCTCTCGCTGTAGGCTGAAATAATTTTTGAATCTCTGAATCTTTGAATCTATTCTGAATCTCATAATTTGTCTGGAGCTGTGAGGTCAGGGCAGAGCGGTGCAACTATTACACAGATTTTTCCAGCGTTTGCCCTCATTGACCGACTGAAAACACTGAAGATCTGGCTTCATTTCAGCGCGAGGACACAGTGGAGGATACGATCCAAACAGACTGAAGGTCATCTGACAAAACACACTCAATCTTTTCACTTCTGAGAAGCGGAAAGCGTCTTATTGATGAAAGTAGATTTAATAAAAAACTAAATGTGTTAAGAGTGATTTGCTTTTTATTTTCTGTGTGTTTTTGTGTATCGACCTAATGTACCAGTTCAGCCTGAATGACATCATCACTGAGTGAGTTTGTGAAGTTCAGTCTCTCATCTCAACTTCTCGTGATCATCTAGTGTTCTCATGAATAATGTTCTTCATGGAGCGTTTTTTTTTCTTCTGAAATGATTTAGTTGGATATTTTTTTAAATATAACAACCTGTTTTAGATCGTTCAGAGAACATTCATAACTAACGTTCCCATAATGTTTAGGATGATATAATGAAATGTTTCCTTACCAAGTTTGCATAACCAAAAAAATGGTTACACTTTATTTTAAGGTGTCATTGTTACAATGTTATACATTTAAGTACTGAGTAATATTAATTAACTACATGTACTTACTATAAGATTAGGATTTGGTTGATGGTTAGATGCATGTAATTATGCATAATTTACTGTGTAATTTACTATGGTAACTACATGTAACATATGTAACTAGGACACTGTAAAATAAAGTGTTACCTAATTAAAAAAAAAAAAAAAAATTATTTTCTGAGAACATTTAGAAATAATGTTTCCATAACATAATGGGAACATTAGCAAAACATTCTTTGAACATATTTTGTTAGTTAGGAGTGTTTGCTCTTTATATATTTAAGTATAACACTTGATTAAAGTAACTATATGTGACCCTGGATCACTAAACCAGTCACGAGTCGCACGGGTATATTTGTAAACAATACATTGTATGGGTCAAAAATATAGACTTTTCTTTTATGCCAAAAATCATTAGGATATTAAGTAAAGATCATGTTATATGAGGATATTTTGTACATTTCCTACCGTAAATATATAAAACATTTATTTTTGTGAGTGAATACTGCACAATCGCGAACATAAATGCACAACTTTGAAGGCGATTTTCTCAATGTTTCGATTTTTTTGCACCCTCAGATTCCAGATTTTCTAATAGTTGTATCTCGGCCAAATATTGTATATCCTAACAAACCATACATCAATGGGAAGCTTATTTAATCAGCTTATATGATTTATAAATCTCAATTTAAAATAAATTGACCCATGTGACTATAGTTTTGTTGTCCAGGGCATAGATATCCATAATAAAGGCTAGATGTCTTAGAGTCTCTATCTTCATCACCGGCGGCCATCTTGTCACAGGCAAGGCTCTGTGGTGCCTGATGTAAGATGAGTGATCGGCACGAACACTAATACTCTTATCTCGTTGAAATCTTGACGGATTTACAAACGGTTTGGTTTCTCACAAACGTTATTAACGTGGCTATAATTCTGGATGATTGTTTATTTATACACTTATTATTCATAAGTATACAGTGTCATAACTACATCTCTGACGTTTATAACAAACCAAACCGTTTGAAAATCAGTAGACAATTGAGCAAGTTATGGTTATTTAAAAAGTACATGCACCATTAAAACACAATGTTACGAGTGAGCGAGCTGCCTGTGGCAAGATGGCCGCCAGTGCGGACGTCGACCTGCATTGGCCAGCAGCGCGGACGAGACATCTAGCCTTTATTATGGATATCTATGGTCCAGGGTCACATATGTAGAATTGAGAAACCCGTGTTATTAGCGACACCGCTGGCCGTTAAGTGAACTGCAGCAGCTCACAGTAACACACAAGACACTGAACGTGATTCAAGGCATCGATACACTCACAGAGAAGCTCTTTCTCGTTCTTTGATTAAAGGTAAAAAGAAGTTAGAAACACCTTTGCAGAGATATACTGTTGGCGAACATCCAGACGCTGCCGAGAGTGACGTTTAGATGAATATGTGAATATGTGCTCAGTGCTGTGCTTTTCTCTCAATAACAAAATAAACATCAAAAATGCCAGCGGTGAGAAAACAGCCGTTCAGAAAGCATCCGGTCGTAGTGATGTGGATGTGTTTACATCAGCTCTGCGATTCACCGTCAACACATGAGCTCATTAATATGTCACTGTTCTGATAGTAAAGTATATTTGAGACTATATACTATATAGATCTCCCTATAGTTTGAATGAAACCCTTTTCTTTGGATAACACATTAACACAGTAAAGAATAACTCTTTAAGAATTATCCTGATCATAAGCTTTCGTTTCATGCGTCATGGGAGCGAAACCATCGCATCCTTTTGTTTTTCCCGGCAAAACCATCCAGACTCCTTTACATAAAAATATGTTTTCAGGCTTTCATGGACAACCTAGGAAATCAGGGAAGGTCTTGTTTTTATTTTATTTTTTTGTTTTGTTACAAACTGTTCACACATTGTCAATAAAAAGCGACTAATAAATTCAAATTCTGCCCTTTTAAAACTAAACTTTGAAGATTTAAAGATGACTTTTAAAGGTTTGATGTCATTAGCCTGCACAGTTTTGGCAGATCCAGAGACTGGTTATTCCCCCCATTTCAAGCGCTCATTTCATCAGTCTTGTACTGTACTAGTGCAACGTGAGTCCTGGAAGCTAAAAGCTTAAAATGTTAATTTTTTTGCAATAATCATTGAGAAAGTCAGCACACACACACTGTGAATGAGTCAGAGAATGACTACTTTCGCCTCAACATGCAAGTACTGCTAATGCTATTCTGTCTTAAATTAATTCTTAAATGATAATTTGCCATCTCTTAACAATCTGACGACGTTTAACCTCACAGGTCTCGGCCGGTTTCCTCCATCGCAGAAGAACTCCTGCTTTGAAGAAGAGAAAAGGTGTGTGTGTGTGTGTTGTGGCGGATCAGAGACTATCACACTGTTTCTTTCAGAGCGCCGTGTCAGTGTGTCAAGCTTCATTTAAATTCAGTGCTAATTTGCCTCTATAGTATAAATAAAATCTGGATATAACTTGCTTGCAGGGAGGCGAGGACGCTCGACACCACAGCATTCATGGAAGATGTTGGTAACACTTTACAATAAGGTTCGTTATTAAAATCAAAGGTTGTATTCATTAACATTAGTTAATGTGAACTTAAATGAACAAACAATAAACAGCTGTATTTTTATTAACTAACATTTACAAAGATTAATAAACACTGATAATTGTATTGCTCATTGTTAGGTCATGTTAGTTAACACATTAACTAATGTTAACTAATGAACCTAAAGTGTAAAGTGTTACCAAGATATTATATGTACCAAGATATTACATTTTTACATCCAATAAAAATCCCATCAGGATTCCTGTTACTATTCCTCCATGACGATCTTGACTAAGAGGCCAAATTTACTAAACGGCAAATTAGCGTGAGAGCGCCGATAGGAGTGGAAAGTTTTGCGCGAGATCTTTAATTTTGGGCAAATTAAAGAACAGACTCAGTCAGATCATTTCCATAATGACCAACACAATCTACCAGGAAGTGTTGGCCGGTAAATAATTGCGCAAACACCAGAACATTGACGAGCGCAAACCTTAGTAAATCCCCCTGTGTAATTCTTTTAAATATTATCCTCCCATAAATGTTGTGCATGGAAAGGGAAACTCCTATTATTATTCCTGATGAGCTCAGACTGAAACTAATCACTTCAAATCATAAGGTTGCCCTACAAATAAAGCTTATCCGTTAGTTTGACTCAATGAGCTATCGGTTTTCTTTTATGTTTTTTTTTTAAAATAATATGAGTGACACTTGCTAGGCTATTTTAACGTGACATGTTATAACAAGAATATCTTGTTTTCTTGTTTCTTTTCCTCGTGATTATTTTCTTTTTTCCTTTTGCATTCACTGTAATAGTGTGAAAAGGGTCAGCATATATAGGCTACGGCACATTTGTGGTCTGTTCTCCCGATTTAATTTCTGATATGCCATTAATAATTCATTGGAATGCACAAAGAATCTATTTTTTCCCTCTCTTTCCAGGTTTGTTTTCACGTGTAAATACAATTTATTATCTGTCAAAATGACTGAAATCACTTTGAAATTGTATCACACAATGCTGAAGTATAATTTTTTTTTTTTTAAGGCAACGTATGTTACATAATACAGAAAGATCCACGCTTTTGGGGTTATTCATGGTCTGTTGAAAGTGCCTTGTTGATGCTTTAAATGTCCTTTTAATGTTCAATGGTTGAAGGGTGAGTCGAATAATGTCACAGTTAAAAAATTTATATTATTGCGTCCTAGTCTTTCACTGATTGTTTACAGCTTAACGGAAGTTACACCCATAATTCGCGCAAAGCGTCATGTGTAGGAATAATGTGGATAAAAGCATATGCAATAAGATCAGCCGCACACAAAACCGTGTCTACACCTTTTCAGCGCAGATTTATCACAGCGGCGGCAATCACGCGAGCTTTCGCGCTAAACACAGAGACACAGCTTTCAATGTTGCAGGAAACTATAGTTTCAGATAGAGAAATGACAGAAATGTGTGTGCAACTGATTTGTTGAAAAGCAGAGAACAGTAGCCATTCCTTTCAACATAAACAGAGAGAGAGAGAGAGAGAGAGAGAGAGAGAGAGAGAGAGAGAGAGAGAGAGAGAGAGAGAGAGAGAGGTGTGTGTGTGTGTGTGTGCAATGCTATCTCACAACCAATTTGTACGAATTCGTACCAGTGATTAAAATGTGGCTAATTCTTATGAATCGTACAACCTCACTCGTATGAATTTGTACATTTGTCTAAACCCAGTTGATGGGTTGGTTTAGGGGCGGGGTCAGGGGTAGGTTTAGGGGCGGGGTCAGGGGTAGGTTTAGAGGCGGTGTCAGGGGTAGGTTTAGGGGCGGGGTCAGGGATAGGTTTAGAGGCGGGGTCAGGGATATGTTTAGAGGCGGTGTCAGGGGTAGGTTTAGAGGCGGTGTCAGGGGTAGGTTTAGGGGCGGGGTCAGGGATAGGTTTAGAGGCGGGGTCAGGCGTAGGTTTAGGGGCGGGGTCAGGGATAGGATTAGAGGCGGGGTCAGGGATATGTTTAGAGGCGGTGTCAGGGGTAGGTTTAGGGGCGGGGTCAGGGGTAGGTTTAGGGGCGGGGTCAGGGATAGGTTTAGAGGCGGGGTCAGGCGTAGGTTTAGAGGCGGGGTCAGGGGTAGGTTTAGAGGCGGTGTCAGGGGTAGGTTTAGGGGCGGGGTCAGGGATAGGTTTAGAGGCGGGGTCAGGCGTAGGTTTAGGGGCGGGGTCAGGGATAGGATTAGAGGCGGGGTCAGGGATATGTTTAGAGGCGGTGTCAGGGGTAGGTTTAGGGGCGGGGTCAGGGGTAGGTTTAGGGGCGGGGTCAGGGATAGGTTTAGAGGCGGGGTCAGGGATATGTTTAGAGGCGGTGTCAGGGGTAGGTTTAGGGGCAGGGTCAGGGATAGGTTTAGAGGCGGGTCAGGTGTAGGTTTAGGGGCGGGGTCAGGGATAGGTTTAGAGGCGGGGTCAGGGGTAGGTTTAGAGGCGGGGTCAGGTGTAGGTTTAGGGGCGGGGTCAGGGATAGGTTTAGAGGCGGGGTCAGGGGTAGGTTTAGGGGCGGGGTCAGGTGTAGGTTTAGAGGCGGGGTCAGGGGTAGGTTTAGAGGCGGGGTCAGGGATAGGTTTAGAGGCGGGGTCAGGGGTAGGTTTAGGGGCGGGGTCAGGTGTAGGTTTAGAGGCGGGGTCAGGGGTAGGTTTAGAGGCGGGGTCAGGGATAGGTTTAGAGGCGGGGTCAGGTGTAGGTTTAGAGGCGGGGTCAGGGGTAGGTTTAGAGGCGGGTCAGGGATAGGTTTAGAGGCGGGGTCAGGGGTAGGTTTAGGGGCGGGGTCAGGGATAGGTTTAGAGGCGGGGTCAGGGGTAGGTTTAGGGGCGGGGTCAGGGGTAGGTTTAGAGGCGGGGTCAGGGGTAGGTTTAGGGGCGGGGTCAGGGGTAGGTTTAGGGGCGGGGTCAGGGGTAGGTTATTCGTACGAATTCATACGAATTTGGTAACTCGTAAAATATGTACGAATTAGCAAAAATCGTACAAATTTGTACGATTGAGGTCGTATGAATTCATACGAATTAGTCACCTCGTAAAATTCATACAAATTGCCGTGAGATCGGGTTGGTGTGTGTGTGTGTCAGTGTATGGTTGCCACTGAGCTGTAGCCCCATCGATCTAGCCTGTGATGTGGTTGTGTATGATTTGGCAATATGGGACAGCCTAGCCTAGAAATCTAGATGCACCCTAGCGGCAGCAAACATTATTTTGCAGCCAGTGTGGTATAGCAACTCTCCGTTGGCTTTCGAAGTGGAAAAACCAAACTCTGGTCAGGCCAATCACATCGTGTATAGAGTTGGTGGGCGGGCTTAACACAATGACGGCAGAGTTGTGACGGTTCTGCGCCGTGATTTCCATAGGTGATTTCCCTGATACTTGAAAACAAACAAGATGCTGCTGGCGAACGGCTTTGGCTGCGACTCTGGAGGACTTGGAGTTAAGAGAACGTCACTTAAGTAATTCTTAAAACAGGAAGATGTGTTCGGAGTTTTGACGACCGGATACGGCAAAAGATTAATATATCTACTAGCTCCGCTGGTGGGAAAACGCATGGGACTCACTCAGCCACAGCCGTTCATTGCTCTGGTTGGTTGTAGCGCTATCCTATTGCGTGCCGAGGGATATTGAAAGACAACCGTTTATCCCGCCCCTCGGATTGAGGTATGCCAATTGGGAGTTCCCAGACCTAACATCTTGATGTAGGTCTGGCTTGCCAGGCTAGGGACAGCCTATACGCTGGTGAAAATCGGGCCGACTCCCTGAATTATTTTAACATGTTTAAAAATGATCGGGAGGTGCTCGGCTCGTAATTCCTCTCAGACGCTGCGACCATGCGATCATCTGTGAGCATTAACTGACTGACTACAGACGCTCATGACCTGCACAGGTTTGGCGTGGGGACTCACGGTAAATCTCCAGCACCACCGTGGCCTCCTGACTCTGTGCTTTGGCGTCCACAGCCTGGCATCGGTATATCCCAGCGTCCTCGATGATGGCGTTGTAGATGGTCAGCCTGGACCGCACACCCTCCGTGTGGACGATCACTCTCTGGTTTGAGACGATGCGCTCGCCTTGAGGACTGAACCAGTTTATGCTGACCGGCTCACCGATGGCTGAACAAAACACAAAACCAACACACAGATTAGGGGATTTATGATATTCTTCATGTTTGGTGCGGTGGTTAGTTCACAGCAGTGTCAGAAATGATCTTTTCCAATAAGTTTAATTTGAATTTTACCTTTTTATGGGGATTTTTACCTTTATAAAGCCATTTTTTTTTACCTATGCATGTCAAATTCTTATCAATAAATTCAATTATAATAAGACACAATAGGGCGGTTACCAAATTAAATGAAATCAGTATCAACACATGCAATGCAGAGGAAACACAGAAGCTGCAACTGAAGTGGATTTAGATGTATTTACACTGTTAATGCGAACCAGAGGGACATGAATGCATTTAACCAGCAGATACAAATGCATAATGTCTTGATGTTTTAAACATAAAACGTTGAATATGCAACACTCTGTGTGTTTTTGCTTAATTTCAGATCGCACATCGTCAAAACAACAATCACAATATTATCGTGGACGATATATATCACACGCACACCCCTAACCGAGATGTAGTACAGTGTTTGCATCAGTCTTCATTAATGCAGTTAAAACCTTGTTTATAATATCTCAGAGTTGTTCACATGCAGTCGTGTCGCTTGGTTTACACTCGCTGTGAGTTGCGACAGCTCTTTATCTCTGACTTGAATGCGGGGACACATGGAGAACCAGCGAGTGCCATATGAAACTCCAGGTGCTCTCGTGTGTAAAGCGGCTCAGCTAAAGGTCATGAAGCAGATATTTCAGAAGAGCCTGAACCCTCGAGGCTCCCCGTGTCACGGATGAGGAACGCGAAATGGTTGTTAGCAGGTTCGAGGGTGATGGTGTTAGAAAGATGAGAGTTGATGAACAGAACAGGCGAGAGGTTCAGTCTGAGGACTTGAGGTGATGTTTGAGTTATTTGCTTCTACGATGCATCACTAGATCTGCATTGTGCATGAATTTTTACACATCTCCTGCTCTTTGTATGTTTATTTATTTATTTAATTTGAGCTCTTTTAATCATGTTTTTCAGAGACCAAAAAGAATGCAGAATACTCAGGTCTGTTTAAAGGAACAATTCACCAAAAAATGTGACTCACCCACATGTTCTTTCAAACCCAAATTACGTTATTTTTGTATTTTTTTTTACATGGAATGCAACAGATTTTGAAATCATACCATCATAATTCTTGTAGCTCAAATAGTACAGCATGACACTACACTATAAATAAATTATCATACTTCTAATGGTAAAAAAACTGTAAATGTGCTATTTTAACAGCAAGTTTAACTAAATCTAACAAGACTTTTAATGCCGTTTTAAAGTAAAACACTAAAATTTACAGTTTTTTATATCAGTCATGCACATCAGGGTTTTATGATACATCTTGTTGTTGTTAAATGAATGTTAATTGCATCATCTTATTGTCAAGTGTTACTATGATTTGTTGTGTTTATGACACTGCGACTCTATATATATTAGTATTTCCCTCAGCTTGTGGAAAAGCTACTTATTTATCTTTCTCTTTATAGTAAAGTTCTGTTAACCACGGCTGTCATGTTTTACTATAAATTTCAAAGATTAATTTTACAGTGTAGCATCACCAAGGTCATGGGTTCGATTCAGAGAATGCATGAACTGATCAAAAGCATATCTTGAATACCAAATGTGTACATTTAAGCTCCAGAAATGACCAAAAGAAAACATAAAAGTATCATAAAATTTGTCCATATTCCAATTATTTTGAAATTAGTAACAGGTTTGTGTGAAGAACAGTCACAGATATAATTTGCCATTAGATAATAATCTTCTCACACTAGCACATTTCTGGCGACGATAATGCTTGGTGTTATTAACAAATCTATTCACTTCAGAAGAAGTCATTCGTGCTGGTGTTATGCTGCTATAGACATAATTTTATGGTGTTTTTTTTTTTTTTTAGCTTGACAGCCTCTGATCACAGTCACAACTTTTCTCAAATCACATTTATTTCTAATGCACAGTTTCAGAAGTGATGCACGGTAATATCAACCAAATCAGAAAAACTTGAGATGGCATAAAAGTCTATGTGTGTCCGAGCATCACACAAGAAACTGTACTTGTAACCTTAGATAACCCCGAACTGTGTAGCTGAGTGAAATATCAGCGTGCTGAAGTGCCTCGTGTGCTTAGAAAATGATTTATTATATTTGTATATGTCCCCGCGGGGCAAGCGGCCGCTCGTAACGCTCCTCACCAGCGGCTCGGATCAATTTATTCCAGGTTGCTCATTGATAGATCTCCATTGAGACGCTCGCTGTTCAATTCACACAAGCTAATGCATTCAGGGGCGGCTGGCGTATGAACGACGGAGAGAAATCTATATGTTGTCATGGCAACACCACATCGTCCGTGTGGGATTTAATCGGGCAATGAAAAAGTTAATCACTCCGCTGTCGTTCTGCGTTCAACAGGTGAAGACAACAGGTGAAGACAACAGGTGAAGTCAACAGGTGAAGACAACAGGTGAAGACAACAGGTGAAGACAACAGGTGAAGACAACAAGTGAAGGTGAAGTCAACAGGTGAAGACAACAGGTGAAGGTGAAGTCAACAGGTGAAGTCAACAGGTGAAGGTGAAGTCAACAGGTGAAGACAACAGGTGAAGGTGAAGTCAACAGGTGAAGTCAACAGGTGAAGACAACAGGTGAAGTCAACAGGTGAAAACAACAGGTGAAGACAACAGGTGAAGACAACAGGAGAAGACAACAAGTGAAGGTGAAGTCAACAGGTGAAGTCAACAGGTGAAGACAACAGGAGAAGACAACAGGTGAAGGTGAAGTCAACAGGTGAAGTCAACAGGTGAAGACAACAGGTGAAGTCAACAGGTGAAGACAACAGGTGAAGTCAACAGGTGAAGTCAACAGGTGAAGACAACAGGTGAAGACAACAGGTGAAGGTGAAGTCAACAGGTGAAGTCAACAGGTGAAGGTGAAGTCAACAGGTGAAGACAACAGGTGAAGGTGAAGTCAACAGGTGAAGACAACAGGTGAAGGTGAAGTCAACAGGTGAAGTCAACAGGTGAAAACAACAGGTGAAGTCAACAGGTGAAGACAACAGGTGAAGACAACAAGTGAAGGTGAAGTCAACAGGTGAAGACAACAGGTGAAGACAACAGGTGAAGGTGAAGTCAACAGGTGAAGTCAACAGGTGAAGGTGAAGTCAACAGGTGAAGACAACAGGTGAAGGTGAAGTCAACAGGTGAAGTCAACAGGTGAAGGTGAAGACAACAGGTGAAGACAACAGGTGAAAACAACAGGTGAAGACAACAGGTGAAGACAACAAGTGAAGGTGAAGTCAACAGGTGAAGACAACAGGTGAAGGTGAAGTCAACAGGTGAAGTCAACAGGTGAAGGTGAAGTCAACAGGTGAAGACAACAGGTGAAGGTGAAGTCAACAGGTGAAGTCAACAGGTGAAGGTGAAGACAACAGGTGAAGACAACAGGTGAAAACAACAGGTGAAGGTGAAGACAACAGGTGAAGACAACAGGTGAAGACAACAGGTGAAGTCAACAGGTGAAGACAACAGGTGAAGGTGAAGTCAACAGGTGAAGTCAACAGGTGAAGGTGAAGACAACAGGTGAAGACAACAGGTGAAGGTGAAGACAACAGGTGAAGTCAACAGGTGAAGTTAACAAGTGAAGGTGAAGTCAACAGGTGAAGACAACAGGTGAAGGTGAAGACAACAGGTGAAGACAACAGGTGAAGGTGAAGTCAACAGGTGAAGACAACAGGTGAAGTCAACAGGTGAAGTCAACAAGTGAAGGTGAAGTCAACAGGTGAAGACAACAGGTGAAGGTGAAGTCAACAGGTGAAGGTGAAGTCGACAGGTGAAGACAACAGGTGAAGGTGAAGACAACAGGTGAAGACAACAGGTGAAGGTGAAGTCAACAGGTGAAGACAACAGGTGAAGGTGAAGTCAACAGGTGAATGTGAAGTCAACAGGTGAAGGTGAAGTCGACAGGTGAAGACAACAGGTGAAGGTGAAGACAACAGGTGAAGACAACAGGTGAAGGTGAAGTCAACAGGTGAAGACAACAGGTGAAGTCAACAGGTGAAGTCAACAGGTGAAGTCAACAGGTGAAGACAACAGGTGAAGTCAACAGGTGAAGGTGAAGTCGACAGGTGAAGACAACAGGTGAAGGTGAAGACAACAGGTGAAGACAACAGGTGAAGGTGAAGTCAACAGGTGAAGACAACAGGTGAAGGTGAAGTCAACAGGTGAATGTGAAGTCAACAGGTGAAGGTGAAGTCGACAGGTGAAGACAACAGGTGAAGGTGAAGTCAACAGGTGAAGGTGAAGACAACAGGTGAAGTCAACAGGTGAAGGTGAAGTCAACAGGTGAATGTGAAGTCAACAGGTGAATGTGAAGTCAACAGGTGAAGGTGAAGTCGACAGGTGAAGACAACAGGTGAAGGTGAAGTCAACAGGTGAAGTCAACAGGTGAAGGTGAAGACAACAGGTGAAGACAACAGGTGAAGACAACAGGTGAAGGTGAAGACAACAGGTGAAGTCAACAGGTGAAGTCAACAAGTGAAGGTGAAGTCAACAGGTGAAGACAACAGGTGAAGGTGAAGTCAACAGGTGAAGGTGAAGTCGACAGGTGAAGACAACAGGTGAAGGTGAAGACAACAGGTGAAGACAACAGGTGAAGGTGAAGTCAACAGGTGAAGACAACAGGTGAAGTCAACAGGTGAAGTCAACAAGTGAAGTCAACAAGTGAAGACAACAGGTGAAGGTGAAGTCAACAGGTGAAGGTGAAGTCGACAGGTGAAGACAACAGGTGAAGGTGAAGACAACAGGTGAAGACAACAGGTGAAGGTGAAGTCAACAGGTGAAGACAACAGGTGAAGGTGAAGTTAACAGGTGAATGTGAAGTCAACAGGTGAAGGTGAAGTCGACAGGTGAAGACAACAAGTGAAGGTGAAGTCAACAGGTGAAGGTGAAGACAACAGGTGAAGTCAACAGGTGAAGGTGAAGTCAACAGGTGAATGTGAAGTCAACAGGTGAAGGTGAAGTCGACAGGTGAAGACAACAAGTGAAGGTGAAGTCAACAGGTGAAGGTGAAGACAACAGGTGAAGTCAACAGGTGAAGGTGAAGTCAACAGGTGAATGTGAAGTCAACAGGTGAAGGTGAAGTCGACAGGTGAAGGTGAAGTCAACAGGTGAAGACAACAGGTGAAGGTGAAGTCAACAGGTGAAGACAACAGGTGAAGGTGAAGTCAACAGGTGAAGTCAACAGGTGAAGTCAACAGGTGAAGGTGAAGTCAACAGGTGAAGACAACAGGTGAAGTCAACAGGTGAAGTCAACAGGTGAAGGTGAAGTCAACAGGTGAAGACAACAGGTGAAGGTGAAGTCAACAGGTGAAGTCAACAGGTGAAGTCAACAGGTGAAGTCAACAGGTGAAGGTGAAGTCAACAGGTGAAGACAACAGGTGAAGGTGAAGTCAACAGGTGAAGTCAACAGGTGAAGTCAACAGGTGAAGGTGAAGTCAACAGGTGAAGACAACAGGTGAAGTCAACAGGTGAAGTCAACAGGTGAAGGTGAAGTCAACAGGTGAAGACAACAGGTGAAGGTGAAGTCAACAGGTGAAGTCAACAGGTGAAGTCAACAGGTGAAGTCAACAGGTGAAGACAACAGGTGAAGGTGAAGTCAACAGGTGAAGTCAACAGGTGAAGGTGAAGACAACAGGTGAAGTCAACAGGTGAAGACAACAGGTGAAGGTGAAGTCAACAGGTGAAGTCAACAGGTGAAGTCAACAGGTGAAGTCAACAGGTATAGGTGAAGACAACAGGTGAAGACAACAGGTAAAGACAACAGGTGAAGGTGAAGTCAACAGGTGAAGTCAACAGGTGAAGGTGAAGTCAACAGGTGAAGGTGAAGTCAACAGGTGAAGTCAACAGGTGAAGTCAACAGGTGAAGGTGAAGTCAACAGGTGAAGTCAACAGGTGAAGTCAACAGGTGAAGTCAACAGGTGAAGGTGAAGTAAACAGGTGGACAAGAAATGACAAAATGTGCTCCGTTGAAATCTATGGGGTCGCTGTGTCCATTTCTTTTACTTTCTATGGATGA